>NC_135810.1:44348578-44648578 GCF_964213995.1 Mustelus asterias
TCGGTGAAGGAGATTGTTTGTGAAGTTACCCAGCTTCACAATAACAAGCATTGAACTGTCTAATATTTCCTGATTAAATAACTAGGTATAGGTAAATTCTGCAGATCTGGCCCAAGTCTCCACTGCCTCGCTAAGTTAAAGATGCTATATAAATGCAAGTTATTGCCGTAGTGATATAAAAGAGTAAATGCATCAAGTGGTTGGTGTGTTACCTTACACTATGAAAGTATCACTTACTAGCAACATTGTGGACTTCTCCATATCAAATTTGTTAAATTCAGTGTGTTCTTACATCTCTGCTCTGTTTTGTTATTCATATTATTTTGCCAGCAAAGGTGTCAGACTGGCCTGTGGCAGAAATCTGGCTTTGTGTCAAAGCAGTTGACCTATAAGGAATACTGGACCACGTGTACCAGCAGCAATTTCCGTCATCATTGATTGGGCAATAATTTATTGGAGTGGATCTCACCACACGCACTCTGGAACCCATGTGATATTCATCCCATTGAAATCGAAGCCAAGAATTTAATTTCTCCTTTTCTAGCTGTCTACTTTTTAAAAATGATTTTAGTAACCTTGTATCTGCACACACAGATCCCTCTGCCATGGTTGGCATGGAGCCACAAGAATCCTGGATGTTCAGGTAGACATAGGCCTATCCTCCTAGGCCAAATCATTATTTAACTTCCCAATAAGCAAAATGTTCATCTGCCCAAGGCTGAAAATCAGCTTTTCACCAAGTTCCCCATAGGAGACAACTGTAAGTTTTGAAATTAAGTATATACGTAAGACATAAGAGTGCCATGACTCATAATACAGAGACATGGACCAGAATTCTATGTTGTGCCACTATTCCGAAGCCAGTTTTGAGACGTGGGATGTAAGTGTAAAATAGCATGGATGGGACAACATCCAGGATTCCGCTCGCCATGACCCAGACACCATTTCCCTGTGGGGTGAACAGAGTTATGGATGGGAAGTCTGCCCATACCACAGTTAGGCCCATATACCCATATTATCCATGTAACTATCTAAATGCTTTTTAAAAGACAAAATTGTACCCGCCTCTACTACTACCTCTGGCAGCTTATTCCAGACACTCACCACCCTCTGTGTGAACTGTTCAAACCAGGACAGAAGAGGGAAAACACACCAAAAGCAGAAGCCCAGGAAAATGGGAGAAAAAGTGAACCAACGGTCACCTTGAACTGCTCTCGTTGTAACTCTCCGGAGGGGGGGCAGTGTCCTACAACTGTGGGAAGTTAGGACATTTTAAAACTGCCTGCTAATCCAAACACATACAAACTGCAAAATTAAAAAAAGACACCAAAGCCAAACCACATACAAGTAGTGTAAGAATCACAGAAAAAGCCAATAACTCTCCTCAGCTAAGTATGCGAACAGTAAAATAAATACTGGAGCATTGAACTAGAAGTGGATGAACACCTCAGAGTTTTAAAATTTAACACAGATGCAGGTATTTCAGTCTTATCACATGAAGTAAAGAAGTTTAAATATATTACTTCATAATATAGCCATCATCCATCCAGTTGCAAGATCCAGGTGGGACTACATTGAAAATCATATGACAACACCTGACAAAAGTAAAATATGATGATGGAGGGGTATGTCATACAGAACCAAGAAGCATTATTAGTAAGCAGGAAGACATGCTTACATTTGAAGTTGACGATGTTGCTGGAGAACAGTACAGTAGCACATTGGAGAATGAATTTCCAGGATTGCTTACTTACTTGAAGACTGAATATCATGTTGCCTAAGAACTGATGCTAAGTCAATTTACCTCTTTACACCAAGGAAGATCCCACACCCACACTTGGACAATGTTAAGGATGAAACATTTGCTACAGTGGTGGGGAGAGGGATGGAGAGCCAAATGGTTCATTTAGAATCTGTGTAGCTTTGACTCAACTAAACAAATCAATGGAACATGAGATCCGCCAGATGGTTTCAGTGGATGAAAGTCTTGCCAAACTAATTAAAAGTAGCCTATTTACCAAATTAGATTTGGATATGGTAGTTGCCTCTGGACAAAGAATGCAGATGGCTGACCATCCATGTATTAATGAATACAGCTTGCAGGCTAAAACCAACCTATGTTGACTCGCCAAACATTTCTAAAATCACGCAGAATTTTTATCTTAAAAATCCATTTAAATTAATAAATGATGTGAATTTTATGGTCCGTATTTTTTCCAATCCCAGTATAAATCCATAGTTAATTCAGAAATACAACTGTTTCCATTGATACAATACTGGAGCGAGGTTGGGGAGAGCTTACTGGCGGTGAGGCAGCATCTGTGCAGTACAACTAACCTCACAAATGCACACACAGCTTTGCTGTAGTACCAGTGGTGGCCACCATTCCCAGAGGCACTGCTGGGAGCAGTAACCATCAGTTTCTCTTGGGCATGCAATTTAGGCCTATATCACTTCTAACTAGAAATCATTCATAAGTGCATTTGTGCATATGTAGATATGCTGCAGAATTATTTGTAATATAAAAATATACTTAACCATGTCAATGAACAGAAAAGTAGATAAAGAATGCAATGCACTTTTAAACAAATGGCAACACTCGTTTTTTTACTGAAGCAAATGGAAAAGATTTATTCTTAATTTGTTTGCAAACAGTATCTGTTGCCAAAGAAAACAACATTAAAAGTCACTATGAATCATGCCACATTGATATATATGGCAAATACACAGGCAAACTCAGAGAAGAAAAGTTGGCAGAATTGGAACAGTCGTTAAAAAAGCAACAATGTGTGTTTGAAAATGTGTGTAACGTAAGTGACAGCGCAGTAAAATCAAAATTCAAATTGCTGTAGGAATTATAGTTTTTTCAAAGCCATTTTCTGAGAGAATACTGGGACTAGCCCCTTTAAAAGGCGTTTTCCAAGGGAAGAATTGTATCACTCACTCGTCCAATCAGGGACAGAGTTGGTCATTCACTGGGACATAGAACAAAGAACAAAGAACAATACAGCATAGGAACAGGCCCTTCGGCCCTCCAAGCCCGCGCCGCTCCCTGGTCCAAACTAGACCATTCTTTTGTATCCCTCCATTCCCACTCTGTTCATGTGGCTATCTAGATAAGTCTTAGACATTCCCAGTGTGTCTGCCTCCACCACCTTGCCTGGCAGCGCATTCCAGGCCCCCACCACCCTCTGTGTAAAATACATCCTTCTGATATCCGTGTTAAACCTCCCCCCTCTCACCTTGAACCTATGACCCCTCGTGAACGTCACCACTGACCTGGGAAAAAGCTTCCCACCGTTCACCCTATCTATGCCTTTCATAATTTTATACACCTCTATTAGGTCACCCCTCATCCTCCGTCTTTCCAGTGAGAACAACCCCAGTTTACCCAATCTCTCCTCATAACTAAGCCCTTCCATACCAGGCAACATCCTGGTAAACCTCCTCTGCACTCTCTCTAAAGCCTCCACGTCCTTCTGATAGTGTGGCGACCAGAACTGGGCGCAGTATTCCAAATGCGGCCGAACCAACGTTCTATACAACTGCAACATCAGACCCCAACTTTTATACTCTATGCCCCGTCCTATAAAGGTAAGCATGCCATATGCCTTATTCACTACCTTCTCCACCTGTGCCGTCACCTTCATGTTGGGACTTGTCACAGCTGTGGAGAAGAACTGTTCACAAAGTTCACAAAGCTGTTATCTGTGCCATCAAAAAGTTCCATCAATATCTATATGGGAGACATTTCATTTTTAGTGACAGACCAAGGGGGTCTTATTTTGTCTATTTATTGGTGTCACAAGTAGGCTTACATTAGCACTGCAATGAAGTTACTTTGAAGTTCCTCTAGTCACCACACTCTGGCGCCTGTTCGGGTACACTGAGGGAGAATTTAGCATGGCCAATGCACCTAACCAGCACATCTTTCGGACTCCAGAGGAAACCCACGCAGACACGGGGAGAATGTGCAAACTTCACACAATGACTCAAGCCGGGAATCGAACCGAGATCTCTGGCACTGTGAGGCAACAGTGCTAGCCAGGTGGCAGCCCAACCACTGGACAAGAAGCTCTGGGTTTGAGTCCAAAGCCAGGATTTTGTTGGCCTTGGAAGGAGTATTCAACATGGTTCAACAGGCTGATGATCAGCTTGGAAATCCTTCCTCCACTTCCCGACTATTCCCCAGATGGTAAAAAAACAGTGTAGGTGTAAGGTGTGAAGACACGCATGAGAGTGACAGACCACAAGCCATTTTGGGTTTATGCTAGGAAGATAAGGTGATTCCACCAATAGTTTCAGCCCCAATACATCATTGGGTATTGTTGTCATCAGCTTATGAGTACACCATTGAACACTGTACACGGGCACAAATAGCCAATGCAGATGCCCTGAATCGTATTCCTTTGCCAGAAATGGGTGTATCCCTCTGCACTACCAGAAAATATAAGAATGACCATGAATTTTCTGGTCTCTTTGTCTTTTTCAACTCAACAGACTAAGTACTGGACTAACAGAGACCCACTGCTGTCAGAGATAAATCAGACAATATCATATGGGTGACAGAGAGACAGCTGTAGAGGAAATGAAGCCTTACCAGATCAGGAAAGATGAGCTTCGTTGTGAGGATGATATCATCCTCTGGGGATTGAGAGTGGTCATCCCCAGACCAGGAAGAGTTATTACTGGAAGAGTTACACAGTTCTCATCTGAGTGTGTCTAAAATGAAGAAGATCGCAAGAAGCTATGTGTAGTGGCCTGGCGTTGGTGCTGTGGTTGAGAGAATGGTAAAGCACTGCCATTAGTGCCTCTTTCATCAGAAGCTACTTGCCGCTGCTCCGTTACGTTCATGGGAATGACCAGGTCAACCATGGGTTAGGGTCCATGTTGACTATGTGGGACTGTTTATGGGCACAATGTTTTTGTTGTTGGTAGATGTCCAGTCAAAGTGGATGAAGGCACTTGAGATGAGAACCACAACTGCTATGCCACAGTTGAGAGGTTGTGCTAGTGTTTCGCAATCCATGGGATAACAGAGGTCCTCAATTCAGACAATGGAACGGCTTTTACTGGTGCCAAATTTCAGAAGTTCATGACTTTTAATGAAATGAAATATCAGAACGGCACCGGACCATCCTTCGTCAATGGACTGGCTGAGAGACTAGTTCAGATTTTCATTGCTGACTTGAAGAAGCAACCACTCACACCTTTAAACACCAAGTTGCCAAGGTTCCTGCTATCATATAGGATTACCTGCATATGACTACTGGAGCCTCTCTAGCTGAGTTGCTGAGGGGTCGTCAGTTGAGGGCAAAGTTAAGCCTGGCAGCCCCAAACTTAGCGAGGAGGGTGGAGACACACCAGAGGAGCCAGAAGAGGAACTACAATTCATCTAAAAGTGCAAGAGCATATGAGATAGAGGATCCAGTATTTGTGAAGAATTTCAGTAATGGAGCAAAATGGGCGGCACGGTAGCACAGTGGTTAGCACTGCTGCTTCACAGTTCCAGGGACCTGGGTTCGATTCCCGGCTTGGGTCACTGTCTGTGTGGAGTTTGCACATTCTCCTCGTGTCTGCGTGGGTTTCCTCTGGGTGCTCTGGTTTCCTCCCACAGTCCAAAGATGTGCGGGTTAGGTTGATTGGCCATGCTAAAATTGCCCCTTAGTGTCCTGGGATGCGTAGATTAGAGGGATTAGGAGGGTAAAATATGTAGGGATATGGGGGTAGGGCCTGGGTGGGATTGTGGTTGGTGCAGACTCGATGGGCCGAATGGCCTCTTTCTGTACTGTAAGGTTTCTATGATTCTATGAAATTGGGCTTGAAGAGTTGTTGTGGCCAGAACAGGGCCATTGTCCCATGGGGTTAAAGTACAGGACAAGTTTTTAAAGAAATGTGTAACCCATTTGCATGGGCGAGAGCCGTCCAAACAGCCAATGTTACATCCTGATCCAACTGTGCCAGCAGGAATTATTGTGGGTTTCCCGAGGAGTGAATTATCAGATCAGCCAGTAACAGGCTGATTGATATTGCCCAGGAAACAGTGGAAACAGAGAAAGGTGGAACATCGGTACAAGGAGGGAATCCTTGTGAAATAAGGCCAACAGTAACCAACTCAATAGAAAAACCTCAGTCATTGGAGCTATATAGTTCTATGAGAAAGACAAAGTCACCGGACAGACTGATTATTGATGGATTGAGTTAAAACCGTTCATTTTCATTACTGCTTTTGGAATTGTGAATTTAATTATTCCAGTGGAAAATAAGGGACTTAAAGGTGTAGTAGCTAGCCACTTTAAGGGGCAGTCTCTGAGGCTGGAGTCATGTGACCCATCCAATCAGGGACAGAGCTGGAAAATCACTGGAACGTGTTGGAACTCGCCCCAGCAGTTGGATGCTCGAGCTGAGTATGGAAAAACTGTTTAAAGCACTCTATAAATAGTTGTAATAGTCCAAAGATGTGTAGATTAGGTGGATTAGCCATTATAAATGCGCAGGGTTATGGGGATAGGGTGGGGGGGGGGAGTTCATTCAGAGATTTCCAAACTGAATGGGCTGGGTAGCCTCCTTCTGCACTGTAGGTGTTCTATGGTAATAAATTATTGTGATGTATAAATTAACTCATGGAGGTGCTCCTTGAAGTTATTATATGTATGTAAAAAATTGCAGGATGAAAGCTGCAGACATTGAATACCCAGGTAAGCAGCAGTGTTTTCAAAATATTAGTCTTTCAAGAAACACAGTCGCTGACAGAATTTGTGAATTACCAGAAAATTTGACAAATCAATTCCAGGTTAAAGTGAAAACCTTGACAACCTTTTCAATAACAATTGACGAAAGCACAGAGCTATGTGACATAGCACCTTTGGCTGTGTTTATTGGCAGTACTGATGAAAATATTATGACGGAGGAATTTGTTGAGTTAATGCCGATGAATGATACTACCAAGGGGAAGGATTTTTTTAATAGTGTAGAAACAGCATTGGATAAATTAGGTGTGGATTGAGGTTGGGTGGTGAGCATTGCAACAGATGGAACACAGTCTATGGTGGGTAGAAAGGCAAGAGAAGCTGCAAGAATTCTTAAAAATCCAAATAGAGAGTTCTGTGTATTTCATTGCATTTTGCACCAAAAAGCAAAACTCTAGACATGGAACATGTAATGAATATTCTTATAAAAATAGTTGATTTTATTTGACCTGCTGCCCTCGATCACTGAAAATTCAATCAGTTAATTCATGAAGCTTAGGCTACATAACTATGGTGAAATGTGATGGCTGAGTTGTGAGATGGAAAAATGCTGCAATTGAGAAGGAAGCATTGGCAACAACTTGGGTGTGCAAGAATTTCTTGGACTACATGATGGGATTGTGTTTTAAAGTTGAAACCAACCATAAGCTATTGGTCACTCTTCTGAACATGACGGAGATTGCAAAGATGCCACCTACAATTCAATCCCTGAGGCTGATATTAATGAGATATGATTCAGTCACTGTTCACGGTCAAGGGAAATACCAGATGATTGCAGATGCACTATCAAGAATACAAGTTGAAGGAACAAAGTGGAAGATTTGAATTCTATTGATGACAGAGAATCATATACTTCATTCATTACCAAATACTTACTTGCCACTGAAAAGGATTCCAGGAGATTATATAAGTATAACAACAAGCAAAAAAATGTATCCAAATAATGGCAAAGTACAAGAAAGGATGGTGTTGTGTATGGGTTGCAGCAGAAGTGAGTTACCTGATTTGAGGAATCAATGGAAACTGAAAGTGAATGATCACATCAGACAGTGGAGTCCTCTCTCAGGCAGAATCATTGAACAGCCATGTAAAGGCTGGAGCTCTGCTTCAGGGCAGCCAAGGACTGCAACCTTCCTGTACCGAAGTTTCTCTTATTCAATAAATACTTTGTTGCTCCTAACAAAGTGTGAAGCATCTCTTAATAATTCCAGAAGTGCTGGCAACACACAAAATATATAATAGATGGCTAGATTATTATTGTTACAATGCCAGTACTTCAAATAGAGAAAGCATCTCACAATTATTGATGATTTCTTAGTTTTAATGGCAGCCTAGTCATCTGCCAAACATTTGAGACTTGAGATCTCCAAAAAATTCATCAAGGTCACTTCAGGTAACAAAAATGTCAGACAACAGCCCAGCAGTCAGTCTGGTGGCCAGGCACGCGTTGTTCTTTGGAAGAACTAATACTGATTTGCCTTATATGTATAGTGAATAGCCACCAGTGGAGCAAACCACTCTCACCTTCCACTTTTCCATCAAGTTCATAGAAGAACTTAGAAATGGATTTGTTTAAATTTAAAGACAAAGTATGTATCATTGTCATTGATTACCACTCCAGTTGGATTAAAGGTTTTAAAGGAATCATGGCAGAAGCACTCATTCAATCACTGAAGAAAGTTTATGCTACACGTAGCATTCAGGGCATGGTGGTGTTAGATGGTCTGCAATTTGCTAACAAATCATTTAAGTTGCCAGTTCATCTCAATATCCTCTGGTTAGTGGAAAAGCTCAGTGAGGTGTTTGAACCATTAAAGAATTGGTGAAGATGAATGAAAGATCTTAACTTGGCCCTTCTTCGTTACAGACCTTATCACTACAAAATGGAAAGAGGACTAAGAGTGGAACTTCTAGCTCTGCAACAGAAACTACACCTAATATTGTCTGAGTTGATTTGAAAGAGTAAAAAAATGTGTGGAGGAATTGAGACACAGACAAGCTTGTAACCAACTTCAAACACAGAGCACGAGACTTATCAGCCCAGGGAGAGAGCATGGAAATGAGGCCAACAGGAAGAAGACATAATAATACAGCTAAAGAACTGAGATCTCAGGAACTGACCAGGGAAATGTAAAACAAAAGCACGGTGCTTTAATGTCCTTGGAAAGAAAGCCAATTGAAACTTGAGCTTACTATTCAGATCGAGAAGTAGATAAGGAACAAAAAATAGGATAAAGATCTAGAGCCACCCAGGAATAGTACGCTCCTACTGAATGAAGAGAAAGTACAGAAATTCCTTGACCTGAGAAAGAGATCAGGAGAAGATCAGGGATATTAGTCAAGGCACCTCAGAGACTAACCCTGTGAAGTCTGAGACTTTGTGGGGAGATGTAGGAGGATGTATTTAATTGGGATAAAGACTTGGAGGAGATGTAAAGTAAAGGGTTAACATCAGAAGCATTTCATGCAACTATAATGTAACGACACATGACCAAGTAACAGGTCTGGTGACGGAACAGTCCAGCCTTGAGCAGATTTCCTAAGATGTACATAGAGCTGTAAGTAAACGATAGTGGTTTTAACAAACTACAGTCTGGAGTAGCTTCCTTAAGGAAAACAGGTAAAACTGAAAGCATCTCATCTACGTCCCGAACACACATTGAAACAGGAAGCCTTCAAAGACTGAGGGCGGAATATTCCCATCCTGTCCACCACAGGAATCCTGGTGGGCTAGACAGGACCATGCAAAGATCTCGCCCTGAAACTCAATAGCTGCAGGCATGCCTAAGTTAGAACCTGATGCTTACTGTACTTCTGAGCATGCACTTTCACTAATACACAGGAAATGTTCAACTTCTTGGAAGTGTTATGAACAGGGCAGAGATATGGACTAACTGTTCATTGTTTTCCAGCTCTTGACTCACTGTAACAAGATGTATTTTTGAGAAGGCGTAACCCCTTGAGAGCAGTTACTTTCAAGCACAAACATGAGACAGACTTTCTAAGTTTAAATCAAAAGAAAGGATAGATGTTTAACAACACCCAAAAATATATACAACCAATACCACTCCTCAGTCACACACACACTCATCAACAGAGTGTGGAGCTTGGCATTAAAAGTGTTATGCCACTTAACTCTCCTGCTCTCCTGAGGTCCTTGACCATTTTGAGGAACATGTTGCTCAACAGTTTGCAGTTCCTGACCTGCTACCTACCTTCCCACTGCATACAGGTCTGTTTAGATAACATTTGGCCCACAATGTCAGTTTTACATTCCAGCAGTAAATTGAAATTGATCCCTGCTGTGTTTTGGATTAGATCTTAAGCTAAGATCTCATCTGCCTGCTTAATTAGATGTCAAAAATCCTATTGCACTATTCAAAAAACAAGCAAGTTTGCCTGATTACCAAACAAATATTCCATCCTCAATCGGTACTGTTTTTTTTGTTTTAATAGAGTGATCCTCCCTCTCATTTGCCTTTAATGGGATATTGATGTATCCAGATTGTCATGTTTATGTACAACTGTAATGTGTCTTTTACTTATTTTATTTATTATGGGCAATAAATGTCACTGTCACTGATTCTCGCAAGAATGATCATGCAGCCAAGCTTCAATAGACCTCCATACTTTATGGTTGGCATAGTGCTTAGTTCTGCTGCCTCACAGTGCCAGGAATCTGGGTTCAATTCTGACCTTGGTGACTGTCCTTTTATGGAGTTTGCACACTCTCCCCATGTCTGTGTGGGTTTCCTCCGGGTGCTTACGGTTTCCTCCCGCAGTCCAAAGATGTGCAGGTTAGGTGGATGGGCCATGCTAAATTGACCATTAGTTTCAGGAGAAGTAGCAGGGTTATGGGGATAGGGCCGGCATGGGATTGTTGTCGATGCAGGCTCAATGGGCCGAATGGTTTCCTTGTGCACTGTAGGGATTCTACGCTTTTATTTTAAACAAAGCAAGATGAAGTTTAATCTTTAAACGTTTGTTATTAATATACAAAGATCCCAGTCTTTTGAGCCTCTTCTTGAGCTTTTGCTTTCAACCAATGGAATAAGCTTCATTTTACTACATTATCAACAGCATTTCCAGTTGTTCTTTTATTCTTATAATAGTTGGTCCATTGATCTCATGCAATAGTTTCAATATTATCCCTTTTACTGCTGATAGCATAGCCTTCTTAATATCAATTAGTTTAAACAGAATATTGTCTTCCAAAGTTCCCTAGATTCTTCCAAGACTCCCCAGATTCTTCCAAAATTCCCCAACATCCTGGAAAGGACCCAGTGGATTGGAAAATTGCAAAGGTAACACCTCTGTTCAGGAAAGGAGGGAGACAGAAAGCAGGAAACTAAAGTTAGTTGGCCTAACATCTGCCTTTGGAACAACACTAAAATCCATTATTAGAGAGCTAGATAGTTAGAAAACCCTAATATTATCAAGCAGGGTCAACATGTTTTTGTGAAAGGGAAGTTATTTTTGCCGTATTAGATTTTTGAAGGTGTAACAAGCATGGTTAATAAAGGGAAACAATCACATGCAGTCTTCTTGGATTTCCAATAGGGATTTGCTAAAGGTGCACAGGTTCATGGTGTTGGGGTAATGTATCAGTATGGATAGAGGATTGGCTAACTAACAGGAAACTAAGGGCCCGATTTTACCATTTTGATTCTAAGTGCTGAATCTGGGCGCAATTCAGATTCGACTGGGAAATCTGATCTCAGGCGCCCCCATACGCACTTAGCCTGAAAAAAAAATTGCGAGTCTGAATCATGCTGTGGGCGGGGCTTTTCACGCCTGAAACACTGCAGCTCCAATCAGAGCTTTGAACTGCGCGTGCGGCGTGAAAAAAAAATTGAAAAACGCGCCCCTGTCGCATCGCTCCCAGGCCGCAAAAAGCAGATAAAGTGGCCCGGGAGCGAAAAGCGGGATCAATGGCCCCCACAGACACTGTCCCACCCTCTTATCCACCCAACCGTCCCCCCCGCCCCCGCTACCGAGACCCATCATGATCCTCTGCCCCCCTTTTCCTCCACTGATCACCCGCAGAGCGGCATCGGTCCCCCCCTGCCCCTGCCCCCAGCGGCCCCCCCACCAGAGATCCATCTGGCCTCCCTTCCCCTCCCCTCCCCCTATCCCAAACCCAAGAGTGATCAGGCCTCCCTCCTCCCTTCCACCTCCCCACCAGAGATACATCTGACCTGCCTCCCTCCTCCCCAACCCACCCCCCCCCCCCCTCTCCAACCAGAGAGCGATCTGGCCTCCCTCCTCCCTCCGCCCCCCCTCCCCCGCCCCACCAGAGAATGATCGGGCCTCCCTCCTCCCTCCCGCCCCCCACCAGAGAATGATCTGGCCCGCCTCCCTTCCCCCCTCACCACCACCGATCTGAGTTAGAGAGCCATTAGAAGCTCTGAATCTACCTCTTCAGAAACTGGAGCGCCCGAAACAGATCTTTGCTGAGCATGCCTGTTTTGCGCTGAACCTGGACACGCGAACACGATGGTAAAGGGGGAAATGCTGGTAAAATTGGACGGGCAGCCCATTAATTCAATTTAAATGCATGCAAATGCATTTAAATCGCCATTGCACCCGTTTCTTGCGCGGTTTGGATCGCGGCCATTTTCGGGCCTTGGAAAAATGGGCATCTGCGCGGACGTGGGCACGGATCGCGCTAATCGCTTCACGCCTGACTTTACCAAGTTTTCGCTTCTGAAAACAGGTGCAACGCAATGATAAACTCGGGCCCTAAGAGTTAGGGTAAATGGATCTTTTTCAGCATGACAAACTGTAGTAAGTGGAATGTCACAGGGATCATTGCTGGGACCTCAAATATTGTCAATCTATATTAGTGGCATGGGTGAAGGGACCAACTGTATTGTAGCTAGGTTTGTGGATGATACAAAGATAAGATAGGAAAGCCAGTTGTGAGGAGGATACAAAGAGTCTGCAAAGTGGTATACAAAGGTTAAATGAGTGGGGAAAAATAGCAAAATGAGTTCAATGAGAAAATTTGAGGTTGTACACTTCAGAAGCAAAAATAGGAAAGCAAAGTATTATTTACATGGAGAGAGACTAGAGAATGGTGAAGTACAGAGGGATCTGGACATCTTGGCATGCAGGTAGTAATTAGGAAGGCAAAGAGAATGTTGACCTTTATTGCAAGGGGGATGGAGTATAAAAGCAGGGAAGTCTTGTTACAAGTATACATAGCATTGATGAGACCATGCCCAGAGTATTTTGTACAGTTTTGATCACCTTATTCAGGAAGGGTAGGCTGATTTTTGGGTTGAAGGGTTTGTCCAATGAGGAAAGGTTGAGAAAATTGGGTCTTACTCAATGGAGTTTAGAAGAATGAGAGGTGATCTTATTGAAACATGTAAGATTCTGAGGGGACTTGACAAGGTGGATGCTGAGAGGCAATTTTCCCTCATGAAGGAATCTAGAACTATGAGGGCATAGTTTCAAAGTTAGGTGTCTCCCATTTAAGGCAAAGATTTTCTTCTTGGAGTGTTATTAATCTTTGGAATTCTCTTCCCCAATGAACAGTGGCCTTAGTCATTGAATATATTCAAGGCTAAATTAGAAAACCTTTTGGTTAATAAGGGAGTGAAAGGTTATGAGGGGCAGACTGGGAAGTGGAGTTGAACTCATGGTTAGATCAGTCATGATATTATTGAATGGTAGAGCAGGCTTGAAGAGCCCAATGGCCTACTCCTGCTCCTATTGTAATGTTCTTATGTTTTCTTTTGAATATTAACAACTACAGTACAACTGGTTCTAAGCAAATTTACAAACAGATCAATTTGTATATATATGAATTCCATAATTTCATCAGGTCACAAAAATGAGAATATCATCAGTGTAATGGGTGTCTACTGCAAAAGCAGTGGCTTCATTTCTGCTACTGGGAAATCTATGAAATGTTGTTGGTGATTAATCATTGGAGAAAGAACTTTAATATTCAAATCACCAGGACAACTATCCCTTTTGATTGTGATGCTGAATATATATTCTGTCAGCAGAAAAAACTCTTTCATAATCTTACTGGTTCGGCAAGCTGTTTACTTATTACATTATCCTATTTCAAAGGCCCCATCTCCTGCCAAGTTCAATTCAATAGGACTCAATCATAAGGAGGTACTTTAGTTCTTCTGGAAGCAATTATTTTCCTGATAAAAAATGAATGCCAGAACTTCGACAGAGCACATACTGCCATAACTTGTTGCGTGGAGGGGGGGGGGGGGGGGTGGGAGTTGGAAAACAAGAGGAGTTTACATATTCTCCCCATGTCTTCGTGGGCTTCCTCCTCACAGCCCAAAGATGTGCAGGTTAGATGGATTGGCCATTGGAAATGTATGGGATTACGAGGATAGAGTGGGGGTGTGAGCATGGGTAAGATGCTCCTTCGGAGACTTGATGCAAACTCAATGGGCCAAATGGCTTCCTTCTGCAATATAGGGATTTGATGATTCTAACATCTACTTTCCACTTTTAAATAAATGCATTGTTTTGCTGCCACCTTTCCCTATCTCCAACATTCATACAAAAATAGCTATATTGATTAAGAGTGTGGATCCAATACTGAGGCTTCCACCAAAAGCAATGAACTCTAACTGATAGATAGGAAGTTGCATCCTATTGTCTGCTAATGAAGGTATTTTAGAACAAAGCCCAATTGTCCATGAATATTCTTAGACATGGATGTTTATGAACGCAATACAGCAGAACAACCATACACATTTTTGCTCAGAAATATTTGAGATTATAATGTCAATGAGATGTCCTGAAAATAAATTCTGAAGTGGATTCCTCGAATGTATGAAATATGGGTTAAAGTGCAACAAAAATGAAGATGGAATTTTTGTTTATCTATTTTCCCTTTTATTTTATTTTTGAAATATATTTTGAAACATTCTACATCGTAGTAATGGCATTTAATAGAATTCCAATCATGAAATGATAAAAGTTATGAATTAAAGGGCGGACTTTTCTGTGTGGGCATAAACAGTAAGTTACATCCGAAATTCAAACAACAAATTATATTGATATAGCACCTATAGTACAATAAAACATCCCAAGCTGGTTCACAGAAGCATTATAAAGCAAGATGTGACGAAGGGCCCTATTTTACCATTTTGATTCTAAGTTCTGGGCGGACTTGAAACTGGGAGTGTTTCAGATCCGACTTTTAGACCCGTTCTCAGGCGCCCCCATATGCACTCTGCCTGCAAAAATGTCAGCGAATCCGATTCGCGCTGCACTAACCTGTGGGCAGGGCTTAATGTGTCCAAAATCCTGTAGCTCTGATCGGCGCCTCCAACTGCATATGCACAGAAAAAAAATGATAGAGTAACGCTACCTTGCCACATCCTTCCAGGGGCCAGATAATGCCTCCCCCTGGCCCCCACAGACATTGCCCAACCTCCACTCCACAGCATTAATGACCCCCTAATCCCTCACACCCATCCCCCCCCCCCCCCCCCGCCATCCAGAGGGCCCCTTCCCTTTCTACCCCATCGATCTCAGGCAGAGTGGCAGCGGACACCCCCTTCCCCCACACTGATCTCAGGCAGAGTGGCAGCGGACCCCCTTTTCCCCCCCCCCCTGATCTCAGGCAGAGAGATGCCCCCTCATCCCCACCCTGGACCCTCCCGCACAAGGCCCCCATCTCCTCCGGACTCCGATGGTTGTAACACCTCCCTCTCTCTCTCCTGTCCCCAATCATTGAGGCACTGATTTCCCCCCCTCCCCAGCAGCACACCTGCAAGTGCTCACTTGCCTTCCCCTCAATGCTAACAAGCAAGCTACATGTAACTTGCTGGAATGTTCTGCCAAACTGCCTGCAGCTGATCTGCCCTAACGAGGGGCAGCTCCATTAAAAACTCAAGAATGGACAGGCAGGCAGTCCAGCACAAAATGTGTGCGCGACCAGCCCCCCGATTCTCTGAGGGCGATCACGGGAGGCTGCTGGATGCAGTACAGGTGATGGAGGACACCCTCTTCCCCCCAGGAGGACGCAGACCCAGGGGCTCTGATGGAAATGTGGCCTGGAGGAAGTCACCGCCTCGGTCAGTGCCAGGATACATTCCCCTCGAAACAGGAAGCAGTGCCTGAAAAAAGTCAAAGGCCTCGCCCGTGTAGCAAGGGTGAGTGCCAAATTCCATCCTGCATCGTCCTCCAAATCTCCCCCAGATCCTCCCATCCCTAGCACCCTGCATGCTTCCAGCTCCTTACTCCCAATCAGCTCCTTCCTATCCCCTCCAAGAGCCCCACTGCGCTTGCCCTCTAAGGGCCACCACCTGATAATCTGCAGGAGTCACGCCACCATTTCTTTCATGGCTCCTTCTGTCTCCACAGGGGAAGACCGACCATAACTCCAGGTCCTCACCCGCTTTGAGGAGCGGATGCAGGAACTGTCAAGAGAAGGGGAGATGTGCGCTGTCAGCGACAGCATGGTCGGGCTGCTGTCAACACATGAGCAGCTATCATTCCTCCACTCACTTTGAGGCAACTTCTCGGGGGCATGAGTTTCAGGTGCGAGGGGCAAGGCTTAATGGAGATGTACAAAGCATGTTTATTTGCACAGAGAGGGTAGTGGGTGCCTGGAACTCTCTGCCGGGAGAGGCCGCGGACGCAGATACGATAGTGACCTTTAAGGGCCGTCTTTACAGCTATGTGAATGAGATGGGAATAGAGGTCCCCCAAAGGGTAGGGGGTTACAAATCAGATGGGCAGCCTGGTCGCTGCAGGCTTGGAGGGCTGAAGGGCCTGTTCCCGTGACATAATTTTCTTGGTGCTTTGTTCTATGTTCAGTGGAGAAATGTGAACCACATGTTTTGCCTCCCGAATTCTTCTCCCTCCCTTGCACTTAACTTTGTGTCCTATGTTGCAGGGACAAATCCGGACGCCTCGGGACCTTCTGGACTCCAGGCCCGTACTGCAGCTACCGCCCATCCTGGTCCAGTCAGCTCGGACGAGTCCTCGGAGGATCTGGGTGAAGGGACCTCCAAGGGTGGCACCGTTTTGGCATCAGCTTCCACCTCACAACTCACCATCCCAGATACTGACACATCGGTGGGTCCAGTTAGTGGTGAGGCTTCTGGGACACAACTGATAATGTGGAGGAGGGAACGTCTGAGGCCTCTGGCATGGAGGGACCTGACGGAGGTGAGGATTCAGCTGGCCCCAGGCTACATGCTGGGCCTCTGAGATCACTTCTCCCTCAGCTGCTGGAGATGCAGCAACAGATCGAGGGAATGCAGGACGGCCACAGTGGACCAACTGCGAGGCTGTTGGGAGGAGTTCCAAAGCTTTCAGGCAGACCAACTATTGCCTGTCTTGCATGCTTCCCAGGCCAACACGGCAAGGGTGGTGTCTGCAGTGGAAAGCCTGGGGCAGGGGATCCTCACCATAAGGGGCTGGCTCCAAGTAATGGCCGAGTCTCACAGACCACAGCTCAGGGACTGAACAGGCTTCTTGAGAGGCTCGAGAGCTTGCAGGAGACCCAGCAGGACAGCAGCCCTTGAGAACGTGGCCCAGTCACAGAGGCTTATGGCTGAGGGGTTGCAGAGCATGGCCCAGTCTCAGAAGGCACTTGCTGCGGCCATTGAGAGGTGGCCCCCAACTCAAATGGCCATCGCAGAGGGCTCGACCACCATGGGTAGGACACAGGTGGTCCTCTAGGACTGGCCGTGCCAGATGATGCCAGAGTTTCTGGAGCTCACTGCAGAAGCACTGCCATCTCATGGAATGACCCAGGGGCCCACAGGAACCCCAAGGGATGAGGAAGGACTTGAGCCCATACCGGGGCCTTCCAGCCAGGAGACTGTGGCTATGGCTACACCTTCTGAGTCCCCCTTCCTGACACCGGGGTATCTCAGGGGCAGTGGGATGTAGAGGGGGTCATGGAAACATCCCAGACACCTGGAAGCAGGCCAGAGCCCTCAAGGTCCAGGGCCTCCAGAGGGCACCCGCCACACGCATCACAGGCCACGGGGCGAGGTAGGCAGCTGGCCCCCTCCACCTCCGATGTACATTCTGGGGAGTCACTGAGATGTTGTGGTAGGCCACATAAGGTTAGGAAGTTGTAGTTGTACTGAGATGGCACGGGTGAAGGCTGCACTAGTTAGAAAAATATTTAAGCGCCTTAATGTTTTCTGTTCACAAGTTTTTATGTCAGAATGTCTTATTTAAATACCTTTATTACAATTAAATGTTTTTTCACTACCCACCTGAGACTAATTTGTCTCAGATTTGTCTTGAATAGGAATCCTCTTCCATTGATGATCGCTGAAGAGATGCTTCATATTGATGTCAGTTGGGGAGGCCCCTCAATGCTGTGTTACTGCGAAAAGGAAACCATTGGTTCCCCAGACCCCAAGAGCGATTCCCTTCTGCCCCAGGGCCCTGTATGGGAGTTTTGGATCCCTTACCACTACACAGATGTGGGCCCAGATGCCAGCGTGCATGCGGATCTCAGGTAGGAGTCAGACTAGTTTGCACCAGGGCATCATCATAATGGTGCTTAGCGAGTCGTCATCACCCTCCTGCCTGCCAAAAAAACTCGCTAACACAGAGTACCCAGGCCCACCACTCTGGTGTGACAATGTTGCTGGATATAGAAGGAATTTTGGGGGAGGGGGGATGGAACCTTCAAACACAAGCCCCTGGCAAGTGAACCGCCTGATGATCAGGGCCTCCCTTGCCACCCTTGCATGCCTCATTTGGGCTGCCAGCCCTCCACCGCCTGGTTGGTATTCCTTGGCATGCTCTTCCTCTTCTTCCTCCTCCTCCTCTTCCTCCTCCTCCTCCTCCTGCTGGTCATCCTCCTCAGTGACGCCCGGCTGGTCAGCCGCCACATCCTGCTAATTGTGCAAGGCACAGCACACAACCACTATACGGGAAGAGATCACTGGGTTGTATTGGAGGGTCCTGCCAGATCGGTCCAGGCACTGGAATCGCATTTTGAGGAGCCTAATGCTCCTCTCTACTATCGCGCGAGTGGCTACTTGGGCCTCATTGTAGTGGGTCTCCGCCTCAGACACAGGCCTCCACACAGGTGTCATCAGCCATGTCCGAAGCGGGTAACCCATATCACCCACGAGCCACCCCCGCAGCCTGGGCTCCTCCTCAAATGCCACCAGGATGTCCGAACTCCTGACAATGAAGCTGTCGTGCACACTACCTGGATGTCTTGCGCAGACATGCATAATGTTCATGTTATGGTCGCACACGAGTTGAATATTAAGGGAGTGGAACCCCTTTCTGTTGATGAATCTCTGCAGATTATGTAGGGGGGCCTTGAGGGCAACGTGTGTGCAGTCAATGGCCCCCTGTACGTTAGGCATCCACGTAATGGCTGCGAAACCTGCAGCCCGGGCTTCCTGATGGGCTTGGTCCGGTTATGTTGGTTGTACTGCCCAGCCAGGGCATACAGGCCTTCTATGACCTGCTTGACACAGGTGTGCATGGCTGATTGGGAGATGCCACAGACATCTCCGCTAGGGGTCTGGAAGGAGCCAGTCGCATAAATGTTCAAAGCGGCCGTCAATTTGACAGCCACCAAGAGTGCGTGCCCCCTCCTCCCCCCCTGCCTCTAGGTACCAGGTCCTGCAACAGGTTGCACAGGTATTGCACTTTCTCCTTTCGGAGGCGGAGATGTTGGCGGCACATGGTGTCTGACGTCTGTCAAATGACACTCGTACACGGAACTGCCAGGGTCTCTGCTCCCTACTTCTCCTGTCTTCCCGCTCCCCCCTCCCCCCCCCCCCCTGCCCCCGGGCGAATGACGGCCACCTCCTGCTTCTGGTGGCCGCCTCCCTCTACTCCTGCAAGTGGTAAGGCCCGGGCCTCCTGTGCCCGCAATTCTTCCTCCAGTTCCTCCTCCTCAGTTCCAGCAGCAACCAAAAGAACAGCAAGATCGATTGGTTGCATCAGAAAAGCCATCTCATCACTCTGAAGGGAGGAAGGGGGTGGTGGGGAGAAGGAGGGGAACACATGTAGAGGTTAAGGAATGCTGCTTGCCCCCAGCACATCAATAGTCACAGCCCCCCCTATTCCCCCAGCCACATGTTCCCCACAATCACAGCCCCTCCAATTCCCCAAAACACATGCTCCCCACAATCACAGCCCCCCAACTCCCCCAGCCACATGTTCCCCACAATCACAGCCCCCCAACTCCCCAGCCACATGTTCCCCACAATCACAGCCCCTCCAATTCCCCCAGCCACTTGCTCCTCACAATCATAGCCCCCCAATTCCCACAGCCACATGTTCCCCACAATCACAGCCCCCCAATTCCCCCAGTCACATGCTCCCCACAATCACAGCCCCCAATTCCTCCAGCCACATGCTCCCCACAATCACAGCTCCTTGAAAAGTTGAGAGGCTGCAGCAGTGCAATTTGCAAGGGCTTTGTGCACATCCTTCAGCTGGGAGTGAGCTGAGTGCACTAGGACCCAGCAGCACCACAAGACCCGAGGTCAGTGCTGAGACCCGGGTCCATGTTGCAAGTCGGACATCAGAGACCCTGCTGGGCAACAGCCCCCCCATCCCCCACACACTCGCAGAGCCGCCACCGACCCGAGACAGAAAATGACTGCAACAAAAGGACACCCGTGAACAGCAGAGAGCCGTGAGACGCTCCGTACTTACCTCCTCACTAACCCTCACTGATGAAGCACCCCAATTGGACTTTTATGGAGCATGTCTGTTTTGCGCTGATTCCGGATTGATGAACACGGTGGTAAAGGGAGAAGTACCGGTAAAGTTGGGCGGGCAGCCCATTAATTCAATTTAAATGCATTCAAATGCACTTAAATGGCTGTTTCGCTCGTTTCGGGTGCGGTTCCAATCGCGTCCATTTTCAGGCCTTGATAAAGGGGGAACCGGCGGGGAGGCGGATGCGGATCACTCTATCGCCTCACGCCCAACTTTACCAAGTTTTGTGCGCCCGAAAACGTGCGCAACTTGATGGTAAAATCGGGCCCTAAGTCACAAAAGCCAATTTTAGGTCAGATGGTCCAAAGCTTGGTCAAGGAAGTTGGCGTTAAAGGAGGAAAATGAGGTGTAGGGAGGAAATTTCAGGGCTTAGTGCCTTGGCAACTGAAAGCACAGCTACCAAGGTGGAGTAATTGAAATTGGGGATGCTCAAGTGGTCAGAATTAAATGAGTGCCGATATTTGATATAGCCTAGCCTTGGAGCTGTTATGCTGAGATGTGCTGCATTCATGTGATGAGGTTTGACAGATTGCCATAAAAGATTCAGGAAATTTGGGATAGCATGCATATACATTCATAATGTACTTTGCACTTGTGTCTGAGTTTTTGCAATCTTCTGCTGGTTTTCGGTTTATGCACAAATTAAATGGGTCTCTGGGTGCAAAAATACAAGAGATTCCACCTGAACATCTAGTGGCAATTCTAAGAGCAACCTTTTCTTCCTGCTATAGAAACAGTAAATGTTGGAAATACTCAGCAGGTTTGGCAGGATCTGTGCAAGAGAAAGAGTTAATGTTTCCGGTTACTGAACTGGGAAAAGTTAAAAATGCATAAGCTTTTAATGAGTTGAAATGCGAGAGGGTGAAAGAGAAAACAAAAGTGAAGGTCTGTGATAGGCTAGAAATTGGGAGAGATTAAATGACAGAAGTGTTGGCCTGAACAGCCAAAGAGACTGGGAATGAAACAAGTCAAATAAAAACAAATGATGGTTCCAGAGGAAGGCAGAATGTGGAACAGCTGACATCTGAAAGCAAAATATGAGAAAGACAAGGTTAAGGCTGAAAACTGAATAAAAAATGAGACAAACACGGGAACAAAAATTACAATCTGAAATTGTTAACATCAATGCTGAGTTCAGAAGGTTGTAAAGACTGCCAACTATCTGACACTTCTTCTTATCTTCCCCTAGAATATGACCCCACCACTGAACAAGCCAATGTTTCTAGGACTGTAACAGACCATCTCTCCTCCACAGATCTTCCCTCTGGGTGACCACTTTGTGGAATACAATTGCTCAGTCCACAAGTATGACCCTGACCTTCTGGTTGCTTATAATTTTAATTCATCGTCATGCACACATTTCGGTACGAGGCCTGCTACAATGTTCCTGTGAAGGAACTGGAGGAACAGCACCTCATCTTCCAATTAGACACTGTATAGCTTTTTGGATTTAACATTGAGTTCAACAACTTCAGACTGCCCCCCATTTGATATTTTTCCCAACCCCTCCTCTCACAGGGCCAATCTGTGTATCTTGTTCTTATCTTTTGCTTTCAAGAGAGTGCTGACACTTGTTTTGCTATCAACACATTCTGCTATTTGACCTTAATGCCACTATTAACACTGCCTTAGTCTTTAACACTATCATTCCCACTCACTTTATCTTTTGTTCATGACATTTTTGTCAAATCTCTCCTGAGCTTCCTTCTATTTTGCTCCACCCTAGTCTTCAACAATACAAAACCCATTATATTTCTACCTCTCTTCTGCTCTCAAGAGGCATACAGACTCAAAATTCTAACTCTGTTTCTCTCTCCAAAGGCGCTGCCAGACCTGCTAACTTTTCCATCATTTTCTGTTTTTATTACGATACCAGCAATCTTTGTGGCAATGGCAAACTTGAATATATGGCTCTCTGCTGTTATCCACGTCATAAATAAAATATAAGTAATAGCACTAATACAGATGCTTTGGGACACCACAAATTACTTCCTTCCAATGAGACTAAATACCAATTATCCCTACTCTCTGCCTTCTACCTCCCATTAATAATCTGACCAGGTGAGTACTTTTCATTCAATTCCATAAAGTTTAATTTGAGTTAGCAATTTCACGTGTGAACCTTATTAAATTGGTTGCTAATTCTATTAAAGTATTCTAACCACTAGAGGGCAATGTTAAGCAACAACTGTATTTTATAGGAAAACTCATGTTTCAGTAAAGTTTCCTGCACCTGACAGTCTACCCGCCAAGTAAATTTTCTGATCACTTAATGTTTATCTAATTCCAGTTTTAGCTTCAAAAATTGATAGGATGTCGATGCCCATTCCACATGAACATTTTTCGATACCTGCTTGGAAATGAATTTGTTGTTCAATTCAGCGAGGCTTTTAAGAGAAGGTGTTTGAATTGAATCCTGGATGTTTCAAGAATGATTATTCATAGAAAAAAGGAGTAAGCCATTTGGCCCTTCAAGCCTGCTCCACCATTCATTTTGATCATGGCTGATCATCCAACTCAGTAACCTGTCCCTGCTTTCCCCCATATCCTGTGATCCCTTTTGCCCCAAGAACTGTATCTAACTCTTTCTTGAAGTGTTTCTGCCTCGACTACTTTCTGTGATAGTGAATTCCACAGGCTTACCACACTCTGGGTGAAGAAATTTCTCTTCATCTCAGTCCTAAATGGTTTTTCCTCATACCCTTAGACTGTGACCACTGATTCTGGATTCCCCCACCATTGGGAACATCCTTCCTGTATTTACCCTGTCTAGTCCTGTTAGAATTTTATAGGTTTCTATGGGATCTCCCCTCATTCTTCTAAACTCCCGTGAACATAATCCTAATCAACTCAATCTCTTCTCATATGTCAGTCCCACCATCCCAGGAATCAATTTGGTAAATCATCTCTGCACTCCCTCTACAGCATGAACATCCATCCTTAGATAAGGAGACCAAAATTGTACACAATATTCCAGGTGTGATCTCACCAAGGCCCTGTATAATTGCAGCAAAATATCCTTGCTCCTGGACTTGAATGCTCTCGCTATGAAGGCCAATGTACCATTTGCCTTATTTATTGCCTGCTGCATCTGCATGCTTACTTTCAGACTGATGTACAAGGACGCACAGACCTTGTTGCACATTCCTTTCTCTCAATCTGTAGCCATTTAGGTAATAACCTGCCTTCCTAGTTTTGCTATCAAAGTACATAACCTCACATTTATCCACATTATATTTAATCTGTTATATATTTGCCCACTCACTCTACTTGCTGAAATTACATAGAAGCAACTCTGCATCTTCCTCACAGCTCGCCCTCCCACCCAATGTTATGTCATCTGCAAATTTGGAGATATTACATTTAGTTCCATCATCTAAATTATTAATATATAGTGTGAATAGCTGGCACTGATCTCTGCGGTGTCCCACTCTTCATTGCCTGCCATTTAGAAAAAAGACCTGTTTATCTCTATTCTGTTTCCTGTCTGCCAATCAGTTTTCTATCCATCTCAATACATTACCCCCAACCCCTTCACTTAAATTTTACATGCTCATCTCCTATGCGGGACTTTGTCGAAACCTTCTGAAAATCCAAATGAACTACATCCACTGACTCCCCCTCGTCAACTCTATTAGTCACATTCTCTAAGAATTCAAATAGATTTGTCAAGCATGATTTCCCCTTTGTAAATCCATGCTGACTCTCCTCAATCATGCCACTGATCGAGATAATGGACTCTGGGATTTTCTCCACTACTAATGTCAGGCTGACTGGTCTATAATTCCTGTTTTCTCTATACCTCCCTTTTTAAATAGTGGGGTTAAATTAGTGACCCTCCAATCTGTAGGAAAGGTTCCAGAGTAGCAAGGGCGGCCATTGGGATGGGGAGCAAGTTCCCCTGACTTTTTAGCTGGGGTGGGGAACACAATGCCACGTAAAATCCAGCCCTAGATTGCTCTTCATTATGCAACTTTTGTAGAAGGTAGCAATAAGGTATTGAATAAATATCATCTTCCAGAAAGGAAGACACATTGTTGCTTTCCAAAATGTAACTCTCAATAGCTTATAGGAAGCTGGTTGTGAGTCACTTCCTATAAAGAGAACATGGACATGCACATGGATTAGATTCAAACCACCTGCAATGATTTTGTTGTTTCTCAGGGATCAGTGGATGGAGGAGTCATTACTTTTAGTTGGGCGAATTGCTTTTACTATTTCTGCATGTTAGCCCCATGGTGATGGTGGTATGTTTACTGCTAGCCTCATAAACCATTATTTCATAGTCTGAAAGCTGACCACTAGCAGTCTCAACACTTCATAAACTAAACTGCATCTTGCAATGCCTCACCACTGTAAATTTATGAATAAAGTGCAGGATTCCAAGGTGTTTGAACCTGTTTTAAGGATTATACAGAAAACAGTTATCTTAACATTGAACTGTCATGTGGCTTATTTCACCCTGATTCTTCTCTCCACAATTCCTTGCTGCTTAAATTTGAGGTTCATTGAGTTGTGTAAATAGCACAGTTAATACATATGACAAAGTACTTTGCTCCATGAAGCTGACATTTGCTTCTACCATCAAGCTACTATTGTACTTTCCATTCCCGCCCTGGGATTCTCAGCGGCCCTGTGTTTCTGTGGGATATGGTGTGGAGATGCCGGTGTTGGACTTGGGGTAAACACAGTAAGAAGTCTCACAACACCAGGTTAAAGTACAACAGTTTTATTTACGTGAAACAGGATTTTACGTAGCAAAAGCCACTAGCTTTCAGAGCGCTGCTCCTTCGTTACACATCAAGGTCATGGAGTTTTCTCTCCTTTCATAAAAGCAAAGGGTCATCTGGATTCAAAACATCAGCTCTTTTCTCTCCTTACAGATGCTGCCAGACCTGCTGAGATTTTCCAGCATTTTCTCTTTTGGTTTCTCTCCTTTACTCTGTCTGTCTTCTTGAAAATAGGATGCTGGCCATAGATTTCCCATCTCACCCTCCCCACGAACCATAGCAGGTAGTCCATTGACCTCGAGTGGGATTTCCGGTCTTGAGGTACACGTGGCTGGAAAATCCCTGATTCTATTCTATGATTCTCGGCAACAAATAGAGTAGACAATGGTGATGCAATGGATATTGTTTGTCTGGATTTTCAGAAGGCCTTAAATAATAAGCCCCAATAAAAGACTGATGAATAAGGTCAGAGAATATTCAATCAGGGGACAAGTGACTGACTGGATTACTTGCTGGTTTAAAGCCAGAAAGCAGAGTGGAATTAAAATTCAGAGTGGAAGAAGGTGAGAAATAATGTTCCACAGGGATCCTTGCTGAGACCACTGCTGTTCACAAATTATATCAAAAGTTTGGACTTTGGAAGATAAAACACAGTTTCTAAATTTACAGGGTGGTGAGGGTGGAGAGTAGGATGTATGGTCAATACCGAGGAGGACTGCAACATATTACTGGAGGACATCAATAAACTTGCAGAATGGGTGAATAAATGGCAACTGAAGTTCAACACAGATAAATGTGAGGTTGAACATTTTGGTAAGAAGAATAGAGAGATCAGTTATTACTCGCAAGGTTCAAACCTAAGATGGTAGAGGAACAAAGGGATCTCCAGTGCAATTAAAGCAATCACCAAAGGTTATGCCACAGGTTAGCAAGGCCTTAAGAAAAGTGAATCAAGCATTAGGCTTTATTTCTAGAGGGAAAGATTGAAAATTAGGAAAGTTATCCAAAACCTATATTGAACCTTGATTAGAACACCAAGGAGATGACCTTACCAAAAATATTATAAATGTCGAATGAGCATGAAAATCAGAGAAATTGGCACCGTTTTTTGGGCGACTTAAAAATCGAATCTTACCTGATTCTGTCAAAAGAAAATTAGCCAAAACCAGTTTCTGCCAGGAGGCGGGGTGGGTGGGGCCTAACTTGCCTGAAAGCCATCTGACAACAGCACAGGGCACCATTGCGCTTGTGCAAATCTCTGTGCTCTGTGAGCATTGAGATCTGTCACTGCTGCCCCAAGCTATACCTGGCCTTCGTGGTCGATCACCCCCCTCCCCCCACCACCATGGGGCTTCGTGGCCGATCGCCACCCCCCACTTGGACCAATCCCCCCTCCCCACCCGGACCAATCATGGCCAAAACCATCCCTCCAGCGATCTTGTTGCAGAACAGCAGCAGTTCCTCCCAACCAATTACTGTTGCAGAGCGTGCAGTGGTCCCCACATACTGATTGCTGTTGTAGAGTGGCAACAATTCCCGCTCCTCCCCCCACTGATCGCTATTGCAGAGTTGCAGCGGTCTTCATTCCTATAGGCCCGCCCCCTCAGGCCTCACACCTTGGCACTAACCAGTGTCTGGGCATGGCCAGTTGCCAGGCTGGCTGTGCCGGGTGCCAGGTTGGCACTGCCGAAGGGGCACCCCCTCTTCTCCCGAAGAGGGCTCAATGGCCTCTAGTTCTACTGGCATGGCCATCCATCAGGTTCCTGTTGATGGCAACCGCACGTGATCTTCACCAGAGAGAACCTTTATCAGTGAGGTCACAGAGGCAAGTGAGCCCAGACAATTGCATCCTGAGGCTCAATTGTAATATTTAAATGCTATTTAAATGCTATTTAACATCAAATTTAAATATTACAATCAGCTTCATGCCCTTTTCGGGCGCATGGCTGATCTCGCCAGATATCCGGTGCCAGTAAGATCCAAGAGGTGAACCTGATTTCTCGGCACTCTCGCGATCTTACCGGCTCACCCCACCCATCGGCAGGCGGATTAAGAAGATAAGCTCACCACCAGTCTATTTTCTGTTCACAAAAGACTGACCTTGTAGAGGTACTTAAAATTACAAAATATTTTGATTGAATGGGTACAGAGAAAATGTTTCCTCGTGTGGGAAAGAACATAACAAGAAGCCATCAATATAAAATAGTCACTAAGAAATTCAGAAGACAAAGCTTCACGTAAAGAATGCTGAGAATATGGAACTCCCCAGAGGGAATGGTTGAAGTGAATAGTATGGATGCATTTAAGGGGAAAGTAGACAAGGATCTGAGAAGATTACAATCGTAAATTTAATGATGAGTGATTTGAGCAGGTTCAAGTGAAGTAGAAACACTGGCATGGACTGGTTGGGCTGAATGGCCTGTTTCTGTGCTGTATATCCTCTGAAATCCTATGTGTTTGTTTATTACAATTTATTTGTAGTGTTTCATTACACCATAGTAAGGACCTGGACAATCTGAGACAATATTGTACAGTTTAAATGCAGGTTGAAAAGAATAAATGAATCATTGGGTCTTACAAATTCATCACTGATTTCATTCCTCAACTGGTCAGCTGTAGCTTGGTGATCATACTGTCAACTTGAAGTTAAGAGCTAGTGGAGTCAAGTCCCATGCCGGAGATTTGAGCACAAAATGCAGGTTGACTTTTCAGTGGGGGTGAGCTGCACTGTCGAAGATGTAGGACCCGAAGTTAAACATAAGTCCCATCACATTCTTTCAGCGAGCAGGGAATAGATCCCGGGGTATTATTCAGAGAATGGTAAAACAGTGCTCCTTGCTGTCCTGGACAACATTTATTCCTCAAACACGATCAGTAAGTAAAAACCTCTGCTGTTTGTGAAGACTTCTCTGTATGAATTGGGTGTTGGGTTTTCTAACTACACTTCAAACGAACTTTAATTGATTTCACAGGGTTTTGGGTGCTATATAAATGCAAGCCTTTCATTCCCTTCAACCCTTTTTTTAGAGGGGGGGAAGTAAAACAGTTGTTTCATCAAAAATGTCTTGTCATAATCTGTAACCCCTCAAATTCCACTGCCTGCAGTTTGGTATGCTGTGAAATCCCAGCCATGTTGCTGAGGGTTCCCCCAGCTTTCCTGCTGCAGATTCCTGTGATTCCTTCAAAGATCAGCGATCATTCGGGCCATTCCATCCCCACGCTGTTTACACGTTCTGGTCCACTTTATCCCCATCACTGAAACCCTTCAGCCATCAAAGATTCAGATGTCCAGGCTACAGTTTCGGGGCTGTTGCAACGTGGGAGCTGAGATTATTGCTATTATTTTTTTTCCTGTGCATTCGTCGCTGCTTCTCCGATTGGAAAGGAATACAAATCAGCCAAGCGTGGCAGTTACAAGTTGTGTGAAAATACTAAGCAGCAGGTATAAAAACAGACCTCAGTCACCCAGCTTCTGCAACAGTAAGATTTGTGGAATGGAGCACCCACCCCCCCGCGCCAATCACCACCACCACCTTCCTGCACCCGGGCTGATCTGCATTTTGCGATGACTAATGTTGTTTGGGTTCAGACATTTAGTCAACCCAATAAAGCAAGGTGCCTGCCCTGTTCAAAGCAGACAGCGATCAGATCAGCCAGGCGAATTAGATACATACTGCAGCAGGGACATGCACTGTAGCCCGGTTTTGTACAGCAACTGGCGGCTTGCAAAGCTTTGAGTTTGGCTCCAGTGTGTTCTCCCGGGTTTGGCGGTCCACAATGGATGTTTGCAGTTCGCTCCCCTCAAATTGCGCAGCGCAGCACACGGCTTCAATGCAATCCTCCACGAACCTCTTCACCCCCAAATGTTCCTCTGAACAGTTGTACTGGCTCACTGCCGCTCGGCACGCCCCAAACATCTTCGTCACCGAATGAAGGAAGAATCCCAAATGGCTCTTCCCGTGTATGCGCTTAGCACTTCCAAACTTCACTCGGGCGTTTGATGCAAATATCAAATCGCTCTCATTTAACCAGAGCCTCAGCATCGTTTGAACGAAGCTGCTTTAATATGAGCAGATGTTGATATGAATGGACAGTGTGTGTGTGTGTCCCAGTCCCACTCAGGCTGCTGTCTGTGTCAAATTGAGAGATCTCAGAGCTAGAGAGATGACGCAAACCATCGTCCTCAAGCTCCCCCCACCCCCAAAATCAAGGTATTTCTAGGCGAAGATGGCCGCAACTGAACATCTAGCTCAGAGGTCTGTGGGGATCCAAACGCTGGAGCCAGTGACATTGCCCGGGGCAGGATAAATAGTTGAACTTTTTTTCTCTCTCTGGCGTATTTGCTGATTTCTTTGATGAGCTGCTCAGGGGGCTGGCTGTGTGAAGCTGGGATATGGTGTGATCTGAATCTTGCAGAGAGTGGAGAGGGGAGCTGGCTGTCACTAGGAGCATGTTGTCACCGAAAAGTAGGTTTTCCTCTGGAGAGTTGTGGTGAAGTGTGATGTGACAGCCCTTGATTTTCCTGTGCCTGCTGCCCGCCGACTGGATGGCAACAGTTGACCATTTGCGAAGAGGGAGAGGCTGATTCAAGCTGAGCCAAGCACGGGAGCGGGCGAGCCAACATCCCGGTCAATGTCTATAGGGGCCGGGGGCATTGGTTGTGGAATCGGCCGGAGCCGCACTTGCCCACAATATGACCAAAGGCGCTTGGATGTGTCGGCACCAAGACGATGGATTCAAAATTTGGTATGTCCCCCGGCAGAACGAGAAGCTGTGCACAGATTCCGAGCGGGCGCAGAAATGGCGACTGTCTTTAGCATCTCTCTTGTTTTTTACGGTCCTGCTCTCTGATCACTTGTGGCTGTCTGCAGAGGCAAACCTGACCAGGACCAGGGACCAGGAGCAGGGCACCTTGGCAGACATGGGCGAGGAGCTCAGGGCAGCAAATCATTTACTTTCCCCCACCCCCCTTAGACCTGAGCAGCCAAGGAAAACCATCAGCAGTGACCAAGGCACTATTTTTGTAGAGAATACCACTAAGTGGCGGCAGGAAACGTGCTCCCCACACTGTCTATCTCAGCAGTGGTTGACTGTGGAGGATCCTGAGTCTGTCTGTGGCAGTGTGAGGGAGAAAGTAAGCTCAGGCTCCACTCCCCTGTCTCTCAGCAATTTCCACCTGCCCTTTTGTGATTCCTACACCCTTTCGGATCTGTTTGCCGGGATGCCTACCCCAGAGGGCTCGAATTGCCACCTGAGCAGGGTACTGGATGGCGATGCCACGCTTTGCGTCCAATGTGTTGAGACTTATGAGCGGTTAGACCAGCACGCCCAGGAGAAGTACGAGGAGTTCCAGGTCTTGTTTCAGAAGTATTTGCAATCGGGAGAATACTCGGTAAAAAGTTGCATGGAGGAGTGCAAGGTAAGAGCGTTGGACTTTTTTTTCCCATTGATTGGTTGGCGGCATTGCGGATGAAAGTTGGAAGATCTGTGCTGTTGGCATGGCGACGGCAGGTTTGTTGGTGGCAACTGGTTTGCACCGGGATTCCTCGGGAGCTGTTGTTGTTTTGAAATTGTTGTTAAAACAAAGAAAAAGAAAAAGTCATTTGTTTCCCCCAAGTCTTGTGGCTCAGCCCCTGGGCGGAGAAAGCTGATTTTGCGCAGTTGTGAAGTGCGGACAAGTGATGAATTTAAATGACTGTAAAACTGGCTGGAAATCCACCTTCCCTTTCAGGCAGGGGCGTGTGGAGGAAACTACTCCTTAACCAGAGGTTTGGTTAATCTGTCTAGTTACCAGTGCTGCACTCATAGATTTAGCCAAACAATTAACTGGTGCATCCCAGCGGCCTGTCACACAACTGACATGTTTGCAGATAATAGCAGTGTGCTTCGTAACTGGGAGCCTACGATATCTTAGAATGATGCATAAGCTGTAACTCAGACACATTCTCAAAGTGGAGATTGGAATCCCGAAGGACAGAATACCATTTGTCGAGAAATAATTGAACATGTTGCGCTGTTAACTCCATGAAGTGCCTTCATTTCTATCTGGGCTATATAATGTTCCCTGTCACAGTATTCTTTGTGTATGTATTCTCGAAATTCAAATGTGGTGGTGGGGGGATGGCGGGGGGCCAGCTAATAACCATTTTACTGTTTTCATGTTTTGGTTACCGATGCTTCATTAGATGTCATTCCAATGTTGGATATTTTTTAGAGCAATAAATGTGATGGGCCAAATCCAGTGTCGGCGCAGGAGCCTCTTCAGTCTCACATGAATGATAGCATTTCAAACAGGCTCATCGCTATTCCTTGCGCATCTTCACGCGGAGCCCAGGGGGATCCTGAGCGCTGGCTTCCAGCTGTATTCACAGCATCTTGAACCTCCAGCCGTCACAAACTTTCTCAACGCCGCGGAATAGACCGCTCACCCTGACTTGCATCCAACACTCACTCAACAAAAACCTTGACAATGACAACACTAATATTGACTGGGGCGTCCATGTAAGGGAATCCGCATTCACAAGCAATAATATTGAGCCGGCTGCAAACAAAAGAGGGGAATGTTCAGAGATTGTGGGGGTAAAAAGATGGTACAAGGAAGACAAGTCATCGACGGGGATGGAATGGGGGAGAAAATGCAGCGAAAGAAAACCACATTTGTGTAGTGAAACAGAAAATGCAATTTAAATTCTGCGGCTGAGGTGGCGGCGCAGCGAATCAGCACTGGTCGCTCTCCAAGGTGCTGAATCCGTGTTACCATCCAGGAACTGGTGCCTTAACAATAAATAACTGGGCTGAAACACGGTTGTACTACTTTCCAGACGATGATTAACTTTGCTGGCGGATTTGATACCTAATCATGTAGAAATATTTCAAATATCTGTTTGAGGACACTTTGGCGTCGGAAGATACATTGAATAGGTTTTCCAATGTTTCTTTCAGTTCAAAGACAGCTAGATCCCTACTGCACATCCCATACTTCCAACACGGGGAAAAACAGTGCGTTTTATGTTCACAACGTTTTACTGCATATCCTACGGTCTTCAGTTTAATATTTGTATTCAATAAATCTTTAATGTGCAAGTCGGATTGTATAATGTCAATAGATGAATGGGTCATGGCTCTATGTAAAGGTAGAAAGGAAGAAAAAGGCAGATACGCCTCATATCAACAGGTTGGTTTTACTTGTGGTGCGAAGTAACAGTCTGTAAGATATTAATCTTTGAGTAGATGCTGTTAATTCACCGTCGAGAAGTTGGAACTCAAATTGCATTTCTACGTTCAGTGACTTTCAGAGAGTGGGTGATTCACTTTCATCCATGTACATAGCAGATTTCTGAGCAAACAGGCTGAAAAACAATTGGTTGACTGAAAAATCATGGTGGCAAGTGCTTAACTGTGATGACAATAGAAAGAAAACAAGTGACAATACTTCATAACTTCGTTATAGACAATCATTAAAATAAAGGAGAAAATAATAAATGTTCATAGTTGTGCAATCCATTTAAGTATATAAATAATTGCAATATGTCGCACAATGCAGACCTCTTTAATCTGCAAAATAAACACGAAACTATTTTCTGCTAAAGTCGTGTAGCCAGTTTGAAGATTTACGAAGTACGGGATTAGGCTGTCTGGTAATCTATTAGTTCTGTGTCTATTTTTTGCAGAATTGTACATTTTCATCTTAATTTCATTGCAGATTTACTTTCGTGTGGTTGTAGCAAGAGATGGCAATGGGGGATGGGATTCAAGAGTTTCCTAATAAAGTTCAGGTAGAGCCTTTTCCGCCTTTCGGCAACGGAAGGCATATTCAGTTCTTCGATTGTGTCAGCGTAGCTTTGGTATGTGTTACCTTGGATCAATTTCAATGCTCCTTTCTGAATGTTTTCGAGCGTGTTCACGTGCTTCTTGTTCAGTCCAGCATTTCAAACGGGCCCTGCATACTCAACAATTGGTCTTATGTAACTACAGTGCATCAGTCAGTTTGAGATATCGTTGAAAATACCTCATTTGTGAAGTCTTCCATTTGCTCCCTTAAGCATACCATGCATTTAGTAATCCCATTTGAGATCACGTTGAATTATATTCCTCATAACTCAGTTTCATCTAATTTGATGAGGGTGAGATTAATGGGGTTGTGGATGAAAAACACTTTCATAGCATTACACTTTGGTGGTGTTCACTTATGTGATTTGCTGTTGCTTACAGTATGGAGAACTCTTTACATTTGGTCAAATCAGAACAGTATAACAAGAATAATATTATGATCCATATGTGCTTTGTGTTTCTAAAATATACAACATGGTGTAATTTAATAATGATACTAGGCTTAGGGATGACATTTACAGTGTGATTTATGCATTATTTAATTTGCATAAATATATTTTCATCCTCATACAAGGAAAATCTTTAATTTAATTTTGTTGTTTATTGACCTAATAAAGAACACATGTCTTTAAATGTGGCTTTATAACAATAAAACTATTATTATATACCAGAAAATATGGAACTTAGAAAAATATACAGTTCGTACCTGATTACTAGCTCAGGAAGTGTAAGATATTTATATTTATTTTAATCAAAGTGAAAACTTCTGACTCCAAAATGCAATACCTTTATAAAAGAAAAATACCTGTAAAATAAACCTTTAAGATGTTGGGATTTGTTCATGGTCGAGGCTTACTGAGGCCTTGCAAACATCTTGGGGTCTCGGGCAATGGAGTAACAGATTCTCAGAGTCAGGACATGGAGAAGGAAGGTTGGAAATAGCAGTGGGGCAGACAGTGAGCTTCCTTCCAGATTTATAGTTTCATTGATTGCAACAACATTCATTACAGCAATTGCTTACCACCCATAAAATACAGCTCAGGCATTGATCAGTATTCTCATTGTCCGCTATCTATGATGTGACTCAGTTCTGCATGTTTTCAGTTCCCCATTAGTATCAACAGTCATATCTCAATAGCCCAGAGCCAATTTTAATTTTTCCTCTTTTATACAAAACTTTTTTTATTATTTACATAAGTACATATTTTAACCACACTGGCTAAACATTTATATGCATGTAACACTAAAAATATCAATAGACTTGACAGTAACCATATATAATTTATGGATTTTGGACTAGTGGGGTGAATTTTAATTGTTTTTTTTTAATTCTTCTTACTTGAACAAATACATCAGTTAGATTTCTGCCATTATAACAAGTTTGTTGACTTTTTGGTGATAAAATAAATAATTGTAGTTCTTTCTGTCTGTTTCTACATGGCTGAAGTACTTCTAACTAGATATTGCACTTCTTTTTATGAAAGTGAAGACAGAATAACACTCAGTGCGCTGAACCTGCATAGTCTGCTGGTACTCACTGTCAATTTGGGTCACCCAGGAGGATTGCCAAATGCTTGAGCATAGCTTGGACCTATAGAAGAACATTCTAGCACAATCAGTATACTTTTGAAAGAAACAGGAGCACGTGGGAAGGTTATATAATCTTTGAAGCATCGTCTATGCATGTAGATCCATTGTCATATGCAAATAATTCATGTTGCAGAGCATAAAATTTAGGAAACAAAGATTAAAAATTGAAGGGAAACTGTAAGAACTTAAAAGGCAGCCTGTAATGATTTGTTTTTCCTCTGCCATACTTCTCAGCAAATGGAGCCTTTGTTTTCTTTGACAGATCTGGAGTCACATGTAGGCTAGACCAGGTAAGGATGCCAGATTTTCTGCCCTAAAGGACATTAGTGAATCGGATGGGTTCCTCTGCTACTGCACAATAACAATTTAACTTTCACTGGGCCTATTTTTAAACAAAATTTTACTTCCTTTTGCTTCACCATCATCACTTCCATCATTTGATCACTTCTGACCTCCACCTCATCACAGATCTCTCTCCCTTTCATTTTTTCTCTGCTGTCTTTTTCCTATCTCTGGACTTGCTAATGAGCTGCCAATCTAACTTCTCCAGTTCTCATGAACGATTAAGCTAAAATGTTAACTTTCTTTCTCACTCCACAGATGCCACTTGACCTGCTTCCAATATTTTCTGTTTTATTCCAACTTCCAGCCTCCTTAGTCTTTTGTTTGTATTGTAGTGATTATTTCTTTCTGCATTGGAATTCAAGCTAATGTTCAGGATATATCTGCAGAAAGAAACATTCTTAGTCACTTAAAAAAGAATAAAGCATTTAAGGTTTAAGGTTGCAACCATTCAGCCTATGAGAAATGGCAAGGCAATGATCAGCAGAGTCTGAGGCTTAGTAGCTAGAGCAGCCCTGAAATTTCTTGGTGGCCCCACTTAATTTAGAGATTGGAGTCTTAAAATGGAAGCAGGACTGTGTTTGCAATTTTCAACTGAACCGTTCAGATTGTTCATCAGCTGCCAGCCTGGATGAGTAAGATCCTGAAGGTAAGTTCTCCATTATTTTGAGGCCTGGTAGACGGGAATACTCTTCCAGGTACAACAAGTCTATTCTTGTACACTGTTGCTCTGAGTATCCAGAGATTGCCTCACGCCTACTTCCTCTCAATGGATTTACATTTTTCTTCAAGGAAACTGGTTAGACTCCCTCAAATGCTTGCAGCCCAAAGCTGGCAGGCAGGCCCAAGGTACTCAAAGTCCAGCTCCAGTCAACTCTCCTGATGCAAATGTGACTTAGTCTTTAAAATGGACCAGGCCTCTCATTGGAACCATTCATTGAACATTTCCATGGCTGGCTCCATGAACTCTGCTCAGAAGGAACATTCACTCCCAAGAGTTTCTCTGCTGAATTGTAGAAATTTATGTTTTTCAAATTATTCCCTTTATTGGAATATTATTGATAAGCTACATTAGTTTGTTAATTTTCGAAAGAGGAATTGTCAAGGGACATAACAGAAGGTACTTTATATGTTTCATCTTGGTACTAATTGACAGTACTGTTGATCTGTGATTTCTTGTATCTGATGAAAATAAGTATTCAGTGGGCAGTGAAAAGTTTGGTAAATGTTATTGTTACTATTTGCAGTGGCTATTCAGTCCTGATCACCACAAACATTATCAGTTACAGCAGCAGTGTATCAGAAACACATTTAGAGTGAAACTGAACATGGAGTTGTCTGTTATACACCCTGCATGGAATTCAATTATACTGACAACAATATAACTGGATATTGGGCATATCTGGATATTGGGATATTGGGCATATCTCGTAGCCAGTATCTCTGTTTTATCTCTGTGCCAGTTTATCCCAATTAATTGTTTGTGATATTTTTGTCAGTGAGCCGCCTTGGACAGATTATACATATGTGCTTCAGTAAACCTGGACTTTGAATGGTCAGTAAACATGATAATAGCTGCGGAAATATGATGGTACCTTCATCCTGCCCTCAAAGACCATTTAAGATAATAAAAATGTATTTTGAGAACATCAACACCATAATGTTTTGCAAATACTGTTTTGCAGATGCAAAAATGACAATGGATTATCTCTAATCAGTTAGTTTCCAGGAGTGATGTATCTCATGAGGGCATTAGATGATTATTTGAATAGAAACACTGTACTGGACTGGGGAAAAGAGAATGGCACGAAGTCATCATGCTCATTCAGCGAATCGGCACAGACATGACGGACTGAATGGCCTCCTTCTGCACAATAACAATTTTATGATTCTATAAATTGCTGTTATGAACAGGTGAGAATTTGCAGGATGGTTTCCCCTTTTTTCCCCATGACTACCTGCAAAACATTTGCATCTTCTTGTCATAGAGTGCTTTTCCTTCCTGCCCATTCTGTGGAATTTCATTCTGCAGCCACTAAGTGTGTGCGGTTATTGTGTATCCATTTTTATGTATATTTAGACAATATTAACTCTTATGTGCACAGGGGAGATTGTTACATTTTTAATGTTCTCTCCAAGGAATGCCACTTACATTTTAGTGTCCAGACCAGACAAGCAGGCTATTTCCAAGCTTGCGGAGTTTCATGTATATTAGCACAGAAGGAAGAAGATCACCAGATGCTCTTGACTCCATCTTCTTCTCATACAGATTGTCTATTCTCTTCTCCACATTGTTTTTAAAGGTATTTTAAAGTGTCTTTTCTTTCCATAAATTCGCAGACATGACTGTGGGGGTGATACTGTTCTTCTGTTGGTTATGTTGGTGCTGGATCTGCAAAACTTAAATGGCATATTCTGGATTGCTCCATTGGTAACTTTGTTTCTCATCTCAAATTTGGACACTTTCAGATAGCTCACTTCAAAAGAAAATATTTCAATTTTTTCCTACTATGTTATTTTAAACATCAATCATAGATACAAACAAAATAATGTTGTTTTACTCACTCCCACACTTTCTTACTCTGCAGCTCTTAAAATCCCCGAAGGTTTCATGTGTAACTATTTATTGACAAGGCAAAAATATACTACATTAGTGAAATCCTATCTCATTAGAGAGCTAGCTTCTAGATACTGCAACTGCAAAATATCATCCCTAGTATGACAACAGGTTAAATTATTCCGTTTCAGTGACCTTTCTTAAAAAGAGCAGAAAGCTGGTTCATATTACTAGGGCAAATTTAAGCACCAATTTCATCATAAAAGTCATTATTAAATATAATAAAATGCATTTTATATGATTTTATTTTAAGCTCATATACTGAACTACTGATTTGCCCCGGCTTCTCATTTTGTTTTTTTACCCACCTTGTAAAGAAATCCATTATTTTTTATGAGTTATACAAGTTGTGCAGTCTTCATTTCTCATAAGGTGACAATCATATCCGTCTCCCACTGAGCCGCACAACAGGCGTTTTCATATTGTGAAATATCACACTAAAATCTGATGGAAATTAGCTGATACAGTAACATGAACTGCTCTTACCTCCTTGACTATACATATTTATAAGCTGCCTTTTTCTGAACAATATCGACAGTTGACTCTGAAAGTAAAAGCAACTTCTTTTCCTGTTACATTGGGAGTATATTCGCCAACATGTTAAAATTTTATTTGTCTATCTCTAATGTCATGAAACTAACTACCCTACTCATGTTAGAACGTCTCTAAGATTGAAGCAATATTAGGAATGAAGCAATGCAATGAATTTAATACTCGTGAATTTTCAGGAAAAAGTACTGCATTGTGTCTGAAGAGAGGAGGTTCATATGTTTGTAATAATCTCCAGTAAAAGAAATTATCATAAATGATTTTAAAATTCGCTTTACACTGGTTGTATGATGAGAATATTAAATTGGGAATTATGGAATGCTCCATATAATGGAAAAGGAAATTCTTCTCAACTATCTTCAAGGATTCACAGGTTATAAGGCTAATCCATTTGATGTTACCCAGGCACACACCAAGGCGTATAATGTGAAATGCAGCAGACAAGATCTGAGTAATTCTGGAGCTTTCAGCTTGAATTTTGGCTCCCAGAGAGACGTCTGTGTAAGTGTGCTAACATGCCAGTATACGGATTCTCTGGTGCCCATTTATTGCTTTCAAAAAAGATCACACAGGAAGGTTATTTTGTTCTTATTTAAAAAGCTTCAATATTAAATAAATAAAGCAACCAGGATATTCAACCTGAGCATTCTTAAAAAGGCATTAGTTAAGCTGCTGGATGGGAGTTCTGTATCCCTAGATCGTCAGATTAGGGGCTCAGTTGTGGCCCAGTTAGTAGCATTCTCACTTGTGAATCAGAAAGTTATGGGTTCAAGTCCCATTTCGGAGAACTTGACCACAGAATCAAGGCTGAGATTCTACTGCAGTACTGAGGGAATGCTGCACTTTTAGATGGGACATAAAACCAAGACCCTAGTTGGCGTTCCAGGTCACTATTTGAAGAAGAACGGGGGACCCCTGGCCAACATTTATCCCTCAGAGTATCTAATCGTTATCTCATTGCTATTTGTGGGACCTTGCTGTAAACAATTTGGTTGCTGTGGTTTCCTATATTACAACAGTACCTACAATTTAAATGTACTTTCTTGATCATAAAGCAATTTGGGAGGTCGCAATAGGGACTACATAAATGCAAATTTATTTTTTCTTTCTAGATAGTTGGTTTGTAATATTACTGTTGTGCACTTACTAGAATCTGCTTTACACATTAATGCAGAATGCCAATGTTAATTGCAGTCTCAAGTAGCATGTTCAATAGGTGAATTAAGTTGTTTTTTGTGACAAATATAACACCAGACATAATAGCATTAACAAATGTAGTGGATGCACTTTTAAAGGCATGAGTATTTTTCTCAATCTATGGTTAGTTTCTAAAATCTGTAAATCATCAATGAACTTATGAAATTGAGTCTATAGTTAAATATGGAATCAGTTGGGTTTGTTGTATAATTGTTATGAGATGGTTGCTTGAGTATGAATTACAGATGCATCCAATTAAAATAATCAAAAATCTACTTCAGCAACTTTTAAACAAACAATCAAGAACTCTGAATTTTTTATTTGGAATAACCTTAATTGCTAAGTGACAGTGAGCTCTTAGGATAATTGTTGTTGATAGTAAAATCTCTTGATTTACTTTTGTATTCTAATTCATCAGATACAGGAAGCTACTGAAGATTGCTGCCTCATTAGATTTACTTAGAGACACAAATTGTGACTCTTCCACATTGCGTTCATGAGAAACAAAGCATTCATTGGATTTAAACTCTTAAACTATGTTTTGGCTTACTGATATATATGCTGACAGGACTGTTAATAATGGCCTAAAATGATTTTGGTTGACTTAACATTCTGTTAATGCCAACCCTTTCCCCACAGACATTTTTAAATGGGCCTACTACTGAGTGATAGGAGTTTTAGGTAGTAGGTCCATTTTGGTATCAAAATTGCTTCTTCCGATTTCATATGGACATATGGTAACTCTTCAATCATGGCCTCTGCCCTTCTCCCACACTTGGAAGTACCTTTGCACCAGCCTGGACTTGACAAGTGAGATCAGGCCACTTGTTTGTGGTGGGCAGGTTGTGACTCATGTAAATGGAGCCTGGGGCACAGGCATAAAAATGGCTCCAAGACTTCTTCACTGGTTGAGCGGCCAGATTACAGGTGTACTCTATCTTTTCAGTATCCAGAAATCCAAATCAAAACCCTGTGATTGCATTGGTTAAATTCAAGGATCAATGGAAACAAACAATTATTCTATTTCACTTTTGTAGATAATACATTAGATTATCAAGTGATTACAAAGCTCATCAGGGAGAGACCATGACAGCAACATTGAAACAAAACACAATTATCATGTGCAATACCCACTTCCAATTTAATTATGTATTCACTCCTCTGTATCCCCATTTATGATCCATACAATAAGGTTGATGAGGGAAATATTTAATTCTCTGTATTCTGATTTTCCATAATGACCATTGTCAGCAAGCATGGTACATAAGGTTGACGTCCACACAGATGAACATTAATTTATAACTGTTATTACACGCTGAGTAAGCAAAATGGCAATAATGCTTATTTATAGAGGCTCTTTTTCACAGTAACATCATGACACAAACACTAAATAATGGAGGAAAAATGGAGGAAAAAACACATACTAGATATCAATTGGCTCCGAAGCTTAATGCAACCTTGATCAAAACGTGGACAAAAGAACTGAATTCCAGAAGTGAAGTGAGAGTGATTGCCCTTGACGTTAAGGCAGAGTGAGGCGTGAAGGAGTGGAATTGAAGTCAATGAGAATTACCTTCTGAAGAGCAATCAGAAAGGGCAATAAATGCAACAAGGCCCAAATCACATAAAGGAATTTAAAAGAAAAACATATGTGTTCAGAATCACAATTGGCTATTTTTAAGGCTCTGATAAGGTAAATTATTTTTGTTATCAGCATTTTCAAAACTAGGGGTAATCTTACACTTCTCATGGTGTTCTTTCCCAAATTGCATGAGAGGAATCCTTACTGCAGCATGATTTTTAAACTTGAATTACTATGTCCTGACTAGCCACACAGTCACTCATTCTTTATATATACTTGAAACCTCGTGTTAAAGGATTATATTTTGTTTAATTATTGTGCTTAATTTGTAAAATAAGGTCATGAATACAGAGTACAGAAAAATAATATAACAGTGCATCTAATTTATTTTATGCCTATTTAATATTCTTTTTAATTTTCCCTCATTTTGTCTGGTATTTTAAAATTATAGGAAGTGCCACTATATCTCTATTTCATAATCATGCTTTGTACCTCTTATGTGACCTTAATAATTAGGTTTCTGTGATAGGAATCATCTCATTGTCTGCAGTTCCTTTGTGAGACATCTTTTATTGACTTGCCCTGTCAAAAATTGCAGAAATGTCTCTTTGGTAATTTAATGTGTTAGAAAGTGAGATTGTCTGATAATATTTAAACAAATTAGAGGCAAAGGTTCTTCAGATTAGTTTTTTGATTATCTGCTATAGGACTGTTCTGTTAGACATTAATAATATATAGGACAGTACAGTAAAATCAAAGAAAGAAAAACTTACATTTAAGTTGTGCCTTTCATGACCTCAGGACATCTCAAAGCAGAGTATAGCCAATTAAGTGTAGTTACCACAGAGGAAATGGAGGAGCTAGTAGTATGTCCGCAACAAATTCCCATAATCAACAATGTGACAAAAACCAGCCAATCTGTTTCAAAGTTTGGTTGGGGGGTGGGGGAAGGAGGGGACGGAAATATTGCCAGTTCATTACAGAGACTTCCACTGTTCTTCTTTGAAGGAGTGCTTTGGGATCCTTCACATCCACCTGCAATGTAGAAAGCAGTTTAATATCGCATCCAAAAGACACTGGGGGGCTATCTCGAGCCCACGCTCACTGCCCACGGGAATGGCCGTGGAAGCTCAAGATCCGGTGAAACCCAGAAGTTGCGAATCTGGCTGGCGAGATTGCAATTTCCGATTTTTCTGCCCCTCGCCAGCGATGCAATGGGTGTGAACCTGATTTCAATACATTTGAATAGATTTCAATATTATTAACCACCCCCCTCGCCAGATATTGATCCTTCACCATATTTTCGTACCTCACCAGCGTGACATCACGTCAGCAAGTTTTACAACAGGGTTACCCAGACGTGAACTTGTTGTGGGGATACCTTTCGTAAAGGTGAGTATAGCCCCTGGGGGAGAGGGACCTGGCCATACAGGGGTTTGACAATGCCCCCAGCACAGGTTGGCAGTGCAAGGTTGGCACCAGTGCCAACCTAGCAATGCCAACCTGTGCCAGGGGGCAATACCAGTGCAGAGCCTAGTGGGAGCCTCATGGAGGACAGGGGATTAATTCACTTGCAGTGGTGGGGCTGAGGAGTGCACTCTTGGGAGCTGGGGATGCCAGCACTGACTGTTTGAGGGAGGGGGCAGAAGAGAGATGCCAATTGTGATCATGGTGGTGAGGGGTTCTGGTTCAGACCTCCATGGTGGAATGTGGGGAGAAGGTTCTTTTCTCCTCTGATTGGGATGCCCTTGAAACAGAACGTCCTGATCTTAGTGCAGCTGGGCTTTTCTGGCGTGTTTAGACCCCGCCCCTCAACACAACAGTGTGAAACATGCGCTCCTGTTTCAGTAGATCTGGAGAGAAAAACAACCTGTCTGGTAAGAGCTCCTCCAATGGGTGGGATCTTGTGTCCAGTCTCTCCGTCCGCAGGAATGGCAGCGTGGGCTTAAAATGCGGAGAGTTTGAAAAGACGTAATGCTTGTCAAAGAAGTAATCCTACCCAAAGAAGTTGGGGAGTTCCTAAATGAATACTTTGCGTCGGTATTCACAATGGAGAGGGATGTGTTGACTGGGAGTGTCTCGGAGGGGAGTGTTGAACCGTTGGAGAAAATCTCCATTACAAGGGAGGAAGTGTTAGGTTTGTTAGAGAATATAAAGACTGACAAATCCCCAGGGCCTAATGGAATCTATCCAAGACTGCTCAGGGAGACGAGAGATGAAATCGCTGGGCCTCTGGCGCAAATCTTTGTCTCGTCACTGGATGCAGGTGAGGTCCCAGAGGATTGGAGGATAGCTAATGTGGTCCCGTTATTTAAGAAGGGTAGGAAGGATAACCCGGGTAATTATAGGCCGGTGAGCTTGACGTCCGTGGTGGGGAAGTTGTTGGAGAAGATTCTTAGAGATAGGATGTATGCGCATTTAGAAAGGAATAAACTCATTGACGATAGTCAGCATAGGTTTGTGAGAGGGAGGTCATGCCTCACTAACCTGGTGGAGTTTTTTGAAGAAGTGACTAGAATGGTTGACGAGGGAAGGGCCGTGGATGTTGTCTATATGGACTTTAGTAAAGCGTTTGACAAAGTCCCTCATGGTAGGCTGGTGAAAAAGGTTGGATCTCATGGGATAAAGGGGAAGGTGGCTAGATGGGTGGAGAACTGGCTTGGTCACAGAAGACAGAGGGTGGTAGTGGAAGGGTCTTTTTCCGGCTGGAGGACTGTGACTAGTGGTGTTCCGTAGGGCTCTGTATTGGGACCTCTGCTGTTTGTGATTTATATAAACGATCTGGAAGAAGGTGTAACTGGGGTGATCAGTAAGTTTGCGGATGACACAAAATTGGCAGGACTTGCAGATAGTGAGGAGCATTGTCAGAAGCTACAGAAGGATATAGATAGGCTGGAAATTTGGGCAAAGAAATGGCAGATGGAGTTCAATCCTGATAAATGCGAAGTGATGCATTTTGGTAGAAATAATGTAGGGAGGAGCTATATGATAAATGGCAGAACCATAAAGGGTGTAGATACGCAGAGGGACCTGGGTGTGCAAGTCCACAGATCCTTGAAGGTGACGTCACAGGTGCAGAAGGTAGTGAAGAAGGCATATGGCATGCTTGCCTTTATAGGACGGTATAAAAATTACAGTATAAAAATTGGGGTCTGATGTTGCAGATGTATAGAACGTTGGTTCGGCCGCATTTGGAATACTGCGTCCAGTTCTGGTCGCCACCCTACCAGAAAGGCGTGGAGGCTTTGGAGAGAGTACAGAGGAGGTTTACCAGGATGTTGCCTGGTATGGAGGGGCTTAGTTATGAGGAGAGATTGGGTAAACTGGGATTGTTCTCCCTGGAAAGACGGAGGATGAGGGGAGACTTGATAGAGGTGTATAAAATTATGAAAGGCATAGATAGGGTGAACGGTGGGAAGCTTTTCCCCAGGTCGGTGGTGACGTTCACGAGGGGTCATAGGTTCAAGGTGAAGGGGGGGAGGTTTAACACAGATATCAGAAGGACATATTTTACACAGAGGGTGGTGGGGGCCTGGAATGCACTGCCAGGCAAGGTGGTGGAGGCGGACACACTGGGAACGTTTAAGACTTACCTAGATAGCCATATGAATGGAGTGGGAATGGAGGGATACAAAAGAATGGTCTAGTTTGGACCAGGGAGTGGCACGGGCTTGGTGGGCCGAAGGGCCTGTTCCTGTGCTGTATTGTTCTTTGTTCTTGTCGGCGAGATGACTGGAGTGGAGTGATGTGGAACACGCCAGGGAAGGCTGAAAACCTAATTTGAAAAGATCAGCATATCATTAGTGAGCATTCACTCCGAATATTGAGGCGGCACTAAATATTCAGCTTGTACCAGTGTGACATCACGTCAGCACCATTTACAACAGCCCTACATAAGTGTAAACCTGGTGCCGTCACCTCCAAGGGAGATATTGGAGGTGAACCATTGCTTCTTGGATAGTCCACATGGAAGGATCACCAGGGAGAACACTGGGGACGTGTAGGAATGCAGCTCATGGTGGGGGTGAGGATCACTATCGCCATGGGGGGTGGGAGGGGGGGAGTGGGGGGGAAATAGGGTCATGGGTGGGTAGCTCCCTTCATATTAGGTCGCCTCCTTTCTCCAAGGGGATTTGCTAGCTGCTAAGCAGGCATTGTTTCCCAGTTCCTCCAAGCTGCATTACTGTTCAAACAGTAGCTGAATGGGTGCCCTTCCTGGTTGGGAGTTGCAAATTGGGTGTGAGGCTGACACAGCAGAGAGGCAGGACTGGGTGTAATTATGAAATCCTAGGGTCCTGTTCTGAGAGAGGCCAGGTTGCAAAGACAGTGTGGGGGTCTCAGTGATGGGGAGCTACACTGCCTCATGAGGCATAAAGACCCTCTCACTTGGGGATGGCAAATGCAGTGAAACCTAAAACCCTCACTCTGTCAATAGTGTAAGGCCAGAGGGGATTACTGGACAGAAAGTTCAAATCCACTTCTTTGTGAACTCTGACTCTCAAGTCCAGCAGTGAGAGGGTGTTTATTGCTCTCATGCCAGACTTTTTAACTGAACAACATTGAAGACCTGAAGAATGAGGCTGCCCTCTCGAGAATTATCTCAAAAGCTAATTGCAGATCTCTCAAGATTCAGCTGTATCTCGTCAATATGAATGTTGTTGCCACAGCAACTAACTGAATATTCTTTGAGGAGTCCAGCATGCCAGTTTAATAGCCAGAGCTAGATCTAGTTGAACAGTCTGGAGACAAAGGTTAACCCTTTGGAAAACCAAGCCCCAATAATGTAGAAGCATCTTTCAATTCAAGCCTTAGCAGTACACAACTTGCAATATGGCGAACACCTAGGCAAGTTCGCATGGTGATAGCTGGCACCACTCTCCCTGTTCAATATCATGACTGGCACCATTTTTGAGGTGCTTCGTCAGGATGCAAATTTTGTTGTCATGCATTCTGTCTAATGCACTTTAGCGCTATGCAAGGTTGGGACCAATGTTCTTTGGTGGGGATGGGGATGTGCAGGTCAGATGCTATGAGACAATGGAGGCTCAACACTATTCATCCTGCTGGAGTACAGGGGGCGCTATGTGGGGATGTGGCTGTGGTGTCAGAGGGGGTGGTCTGAGGGAGAGCAGAAATTCACACAGATAATGGGAAGCATTTGGGTGGAAGTCACAGATGCATTGTAGCAATGAGGGTCAGGGCTCTGTGACGGCCCCTCAGTGCTCACAGTAGTGTTCTTACTCTCATCAGAATCATGGAGTCTGTTGAGTTGGTATTTCTACAGATCGGGATTGACCAGCAGCAGAGACAATGACATGTTGTTGCGGATGACTAGGACCAGCGGCTTGCAGCTGTTCAGGGAGCAGGACCGCACATGGAGGAGCAACATCGGAGACACTACCCGCTAAGAATTTATGGCACTATTGTTCCTACCTTCAGTTGTCTGAGCTGTGGTGCCGGAGAAGACAATGTCTGTCCCAGGGGACAGTGGACCACATACAGCACCAAGCTGGCACTCCATGGAACCCCAATGCCTGTGGCCCTTAAACTTACAGTTGTTCTGAACTTTAAGGCTAGCGAATTGTTCCAGGGCAGCAGAGGGGACATCTGCAGCATCTTCCAGTCTGCCACTCACAAATATATTAGGGAGGTGACAGATGCCCTTTATGCCAGCACTGATCGGTTTATCAACTTTGATCTGGACCAGGTGAGGCTGGACGCCAGGGCCAGGGATGCCCTCGATGCAAGGTCTGATTTATTGCACCCACGTGGCTCTTTAGTCACCATGGTGGCATATGGCACCATTCAGGTACCGCAAGGGATTCCACTCCCTCAACATCTAACTCCTTTGCAATCACACAATTGGCCTCAGGCAGGCGTGTGCCCATTTCCTGGGAGCGCTCGTGACAATTACATCTTGGACCCCGCGCAAATCCCAGCTGTCTTTGAGGGGGAGCTGAGGCTGGAGGGATGGCTCTTTGGGGACAAGGGCTACAAACTCAGATGGTGGTTGATGACTCCAATGCGGAGACCGCAAACACCAGCGGAGACTCGATACAATGAGGCTCATGCTTCAATGTGTGTGTTGGTCAAGGAGACAATCGGACTGTTGAAGATATGGTTCCAGTGCCTGGACCGGTCGTGGGGGTGGGAAGGGAGTGGGGGGGCTCTACAATATAGCCCCAGTGAATCTCATTATTGTGGTCTGCTGTGCTCTCCGCAACCCAGCGCTGCAGAGGGCAGGCAACCTAGACCTGGAGGAGATGGACCAGATCTCTTCGGATGAAGAGGATATTGAGGAGTGCGGTGGGACTGACGATGCCGAGTAGGAGGAAGAATGCTGGACAGTGGACTGGGCCAGAATTAGCCATCGAGCAAGGGATGCCCTGATCACTTCTCGATTCGGAGATGAGCAGGAGTAGCAGGTGCTGAGGTGTTACACAATGAGTGCAAGGTCAAACCAATGATGTTCTGACATTTGCAATGGCAGGGGACTGAAGCCATTGACTCCACAAGAGAATGATGGTGACTTGTAATGAGGAGAAAGCAATGATGCTTCTCTCATCCTCAGTGATATGTCTGACTCCTGCCTTACAGAGGGAGCTGCATGTGCCCTGCCAATGAACGGGCATGTCACGGCCTTCATAGAAGCTGTAATAATAATCTCAGGCACTGTAGGTCCCTCTAAGGATGTGACCAGATTTTCACTTTCATCTTACACCTGAGGTAAGCAATCAGAACCTCGACAGCCCCTTGGCCTCTGCCGCTCAGTTGAAGAGATGCAAAATTGAAATAATTTAGTCCCGATGGGTGGGTGGGAGGAGAGGTGAGGGATTGGTAGTTGGGTTTGCTCCTCCCAGGAAAGTGGTCTTGGGAAGGTAGGCTGGGGGTGGCGGTTTGCCTGCAGCGGGGCTTCTTTACTCTGTCCGCAGTGTGGGTGGGACATAGCACAGCCATTCACACACTCCACAGGAGTGAAGCACTGGGTGTCTGCCTGGGCTTGCCGAGCTTGCTGGCATGAAATGACAGGCTGGAGGCTCTGTAAGTGAACGGAGTGATTTATTATTTGCAACTATATACAGTGGTGACCCCTCTACATTTGTGTCTACTTTCATGCATGTTAACCAGGTTTGTATCAATTCTTAATCTTCCTCACCTTCCCACTATGTCTAGGTGCTTCCCCAGGATCCACAGCTGAGGTTGAGGGGGCCTGCTGATTTCCATGCCCTGTTGCCTGAAATGAACTTGGCAGGCTTCCCCTGGGGTACCTTGGCCTTGAAGGCCCCGCCTGTTTTCGGGCAGCACGGGTATTGCAGTGCTGCCCTCATCTGTGTGTGGAACTGGAAGAGTGTCGCTCACAGGAAGGGAACACTCAGATAAGCTGGACACCCCCAGGGTGGAAGGCCTCCGGCTGCACACCAGACAATCCTTATCCCTTTGGGTGTCCAATGGACCCGATGGTCCTTCATGGGATTGAGGGGCATCTGGAGTGAGGTCCAAATGCCCCATGGTCCTCTGGTGCAGACACTTGTGATTTCACACCAGTGCCTGCACCATGCACTTGAAGTTGTCAGACATTGAGGTCATGAGTTGAACCAAGGTGTGGACATCTCCTGCCGTTGAGTGCCCTTCCTGTGCCAAGATTTCCACTGTGGACACCACTCTTGCAATGTTGGCCTCAGTGCTCTGAAGTGACGGCACCATCTCCTCGGATAGAAGGTGATGGGACTCCTCCAGTAGGGCTTTGCAGTCCGAGGAGGGATACTGTCTTCCCCTCCTGATGCTGTGACTCTGCCTTTACTGTTCCATCAGCTCTGGGGGATGACTGGACCCAGGGGCACATGATAGGGCAGTGGCCCAGCAGAGCCCTGGCCTCTGGCATCCCTCTGAATGCTAGTTCTCTGGGACATCCCTGCCTCCACCTTCTGTGGGTCTTCAGCTGTGAGATGCTCACCAGAGAGTGACCCAGAAGTGTTTCTATTTAGTGAACCCATCTAGGTGTGAGCATCTGCACTAGTACTGGGTACAGGTGATAGCTGTGACACCTCTTCAATGCTGGGGTGTGAGAAGTCTCCCTTGGAGTTGCTCATGCCCATTTGGTCCAGGGGGCGTGAGGATGGTCCGGTCTATTCAGCCGCTTTGCCTGCAAGAGAAGGGAGATGGCATTAGTGCCTCTGAGGGGATAAAGAGGAGGGAGGGGGGCATTGATTACTCACTTGGGACTTGAGGAATGACAGCATGTCTTGAGGATTCTCACATTTGTCTGCTGCCCACACTTCACTATCAGCGTAGACGCAATATACCTCCTCCTCGGCCAGCTCGACTGTTGTCTCCTCAAATGGCGTGAGGGTTCTGAGCTCCGGCGTTACTCCGGCTAGGCGTGCTTGCTCATACTTGTTGTGGGTGAATTTATCCTACAATGACACAGATGGGGAGAGTGTCAGCAGCAGTGTTGACATTTAAGATGATGATGATGAGATGTGGCAGGCGTGGGTCTTGAGTGGGAGCTGGAGTGTGAGGAGCATGGCAGTGAATAGGGGAGAACATGGTGATTGAGGGAGGGGGGAGGAGGGCCTCCTTACCACTGTTGGCAAAGCCTGCAGTGGCTAGGTGAGAGATGATGGTGGAGGTGGAAGGGGTGTTCGATGGGGTCCAGAAAAACACTGTATGAGGCTGACTTACCTTGGCTGAACGAAGAAGATCATTCATCTACTTGCGACATTTCTGCCCCATTCTCACCTGCAGTGAGCTTGTACTCGTCAGGGCTGCCACTGCATCCCAGGCGGGGTAGTGATCTTGGTGGGAGGCCTTCTCCTGGAGTGAGGGTAGAGTGTATCCCACTTTTGCTGCACTCCATCCAACAGTCTGGTGGGGGCTGTCTCTGAGAATTGCAGTGCGGCTTTTCTGGCTGCCATCCCCTGCAATAGCTGAGGAACAAATCTCGGGGAGCCGTGTATATGCAGCTTCCTAGTGATTGATGCGATTAAGTTTAGTTGGGGTGGGCAAATCAGAGGGAGGCAACTGTGGGCACGGCGTGATTCTCGTGGCCACAATTTTTTTTTTCGATGGATCTCAAGATTTGTTCAGAAATTACGCTGGAGCCAGCAGTGGGATTCACTCCATTTTTCCTCATCACAACTGACACATTGCCAAATTCTGGTAAGATCGCCCCCACTGGGCGGGATCTTGAGCCCACAGTCTATGCGTGAGATCGCCGGTGGGGGCTCAATCGCCGGCGACATAATCAGGTTCATGCCCATGATAGGTGAGAACCTGATTTGCATTCATTTGAGAAATTTTAATCTAATTGAAGATCCCCCCCTCCATGGTCACATTCCCCCCCCCCCCCCCCCCCCGACCCACCCCCCGACCCACCCCCCGCCCACCCCCCGCCCACCCCCCGCCCACCCCCCGCCCCGCTGGATTCTCATACAATGATGTTGGCGAGGTTTACAACAGGTTCACCCAGACATGAACTTTTTATAGGGATCCCTCTGGGAGCACAAAGGTCACTATAGCCCCTGGGGGAAAGGGATATGGCCAGGTAGTGCACTGACAATGCCCCCGGCACTGTCCCCTGGCACAGATTGGCAGTGCTAACTTGTGCCAGGAGGCAGTGCCAGGACCGGACCCCAGGAGGAACCTCACATGCAGGGACTCATCTATTTGTGATGGAGGGGGAGTGAGCGGACACTGCGAGCAATGGGGATGCCCTCAATGATAGGAGTGGGGGGTTGCTGGCACTGATGATGGTGAGAAGGGGGCTGCCGGCAGGGTGGGGGAGAATGCCGGGGATGATGGAGTGGGTGGGTGGTGGGATGGGTGGAGAGGTGCGGTTTACCAGTGATGAGCAGGGTGGGGGGGGAGTGCCGGGGTGATGATCAGGGGTGGCGGCGGGCGGGAGTCCACATATACCTCTGTGTTGGAGGGGGAGGGGGAATTTTTTTTTCGGTTATCAATCTCAGTAGAGCCATGTTTCAGCTCCAAGACTCCCTACCTTGCCAGAGTAGCAGTGCAAACCAGGCCAACTCTTTTTCTGGCAGTTAAAGTGACAAGATCTGGAGAGAAAACTGGCCAGTGGAGCTGGAGAGTTGGACACCAGTTTTCTCACCAAAACTGACACTCTTCCAAATTCTCATAAGATTGCACCCTTTAGCTCTGACACTGCAGCATTCCCTAACTGTTGCGCTGTACTGCCATAACCACAGAATTAATATTCCCTCTTGAATGCTTTGGTTGAATCTACCTCCAGCACGCTGTCATACAGCGCATTCCAAATTCTATCCACTTGCTGGGTTTAAAGGCTTTTCCTCATGTTGCCATTGCTCTTTTGCCAATTACCTTAAATCTGTGCCCTCGTGTTCACAATCCTTCCTTCTATGGAAACAGTTTATTTTGATCTAGTTTGTCCAGACCCTTTATGATTTTGAATACCTCGATCAAATCTTCCCTCAACCTTTCCTTCTACAAGCAAAACAATCCAAACTTCTCCAATCTATTTATGTGACTGAAGTTCCCCATCCCTTCAATCATTTCCGTTAATCTTTTCTGTGCTCTGTTCAATGCCTTCATTTCCTACTAAAATGTGGCACCCAGAACTAGTTTAATACTCCAGCTGAGGTCGAACCAGTGTTTTATACAGGTTTAAAAGAAGTTCCTTACTTTTGTACTCTCTGACCCATTAATAATTTCAAGGATGCTGTATGCTTTATTAATCATTCTCTCAATCTGTCTGGTCCTTCCATTATTCATGAACATATATACCCAGGTCCCTCTGCTCCTGTATCCCACTTTAGAATTGTACCCATTATTTTGTATTTTCTCTCTGCATTCTTTCCACCAGAAAGAATCACTTCACAGATTTCTGGCACATTCCACCAAGCTGTCCGTTTGAAGCATTACACCATTCTCACAGTTCACAAGAACTTCCATACATTTTGAAATTCTTGGGCATTTATATAAGTCAGGAAGAGTACGGTCCTAACACCGACCGTGAGGAACTCCTCTATAACTCCAGTCTGAAAAACGTCCATTAACCATTACTCTCTTTTCTTCCTGTCACTCAGCTAATTTCATATCAATATTGTTACTTGTCTTTTTCTTACTTGAGCTCTAATGTTGCTCATTAGCCTGCTGCACAACACTTTATCTTTTGGAAGTACACGTAGACCACACCAACAGCAACATGTCATTTATCAATTTTAAGTACAGGTAGCCTATCCAATACCTCCTCTTTACATTCCAGGGGCATTTGGACAAGCTCTAGTGGAGATGGCACCCGTACCAGCCAGGTTGCACCTAAATAGAACCATGGCAAATATTAAACTCTTAAGTGTCTGAACCACCTCCACTCTCACTGTGACCTGCATAACAGGTAAAGAGAAATGCAAGGTTACCTCAGCAATACCCCTGCTTCCATGTATAAATACCCTTTTTGGTGCCCAATCAACTTCATTCCTCCTTTTACCTCCCTTTTATTATTTAGATAGCTTGAGATGCCCTCATGCCAACACTATAGTTAAGAAAGCCCAGCAACACCTCTACTTTCTCAGAAGACTAAGGAAATTTGGCATGTCAGCTATGACTCTCACCAACGTTTACAGATGCACCATAGAAAGCATTCTTTCTGGTTGTATCACAGCTTGGTATGGCTCCTGCTCTGCCCAAGACTGCAAGAAACTACAAAAGGTCATGAATGTAGCCCAATCCATCACGCAAATCAGCCTTCCATCCATTGACTCTGTCTATACTTCCTGCTGCCTTGGCAAAGCAGCCAGCATAATTTAGGACCCCACGCACTCCGGACATTCTCTCTTCCACCTTCTTCCGTCGGGAAAAAGATACAAAAGTCTGAGGTCACATACCAACCAACTCAAGAAGAGTTTCTTCTCTGCTGCCATCAGACTTTTGAATGGACCTATTAAGTTGATATTTCTCTAAACGCTAGCTATGACTGTGACACTTCACAGCTCCAGGGACCTGGGTTCGATTCCTGGCTTGGGTCAATGTCTGTGTGGAGTTTGCACATTCTCCTCGTGTCTGCGTGGGTTTCCTCCGGGTGCTCCGGTTTCCTCCCACAGTCCAAATAATTGCGGGTTAGGTTGATTGGCTATGCTAAAAATTGCTCTTAGTGTCCTGGGATGTGTAGGTTAGAGGGATTAGTGGGTAAATATGTAGGGATATGGGGGTAGGGCCTGGGTGGGATTGTGGTCAGTGCAGACTCGATGGGCTGAATGGCCTCTTTCTGTACTGTTGGGTTTCTATGATTTCTATGATGACTACATTCCACACTCTCTCGTTTCCTTTTCTATGAACGGTATGCTTTGTCTGTATTGCACACAAGAAACAATACTTTTCCCTGTATACTAATGCATGTGACAATAATAAATCAAATCAAAGAAGACTTTTGCATTTCTGTTAATGTTAGTCACCAGACTCTTCATAATCTCTCTTTGCTTTGCTTATTTGATTTTTTCAATTCCCCTCTGAACCTTCTGTATTCAACCTAGCCCTTGATTGTGTTATTTACCTGACATTTTTCATAAGCACACTTTTCTTCATCTTAATATCTATTTCTTTTGCCACCCAGGGAGCTCTGGATTTGTTTACCCTACCTTTCCCCTTTGTGAGAATAATGTAGCTGTGCTGAACTCTCTTTATAATGGCAACCCATTGTTCAGTTACAGTTTTGCCTGTCAAACTTTAATTTTAATTTATCTGGCTCAGATCAATTCTTACCCCATTGAATATGGCTTTCCCACATTTCATTATTATTACTCTGGATTGTTCCTTCCCGTTTTTCATAGTCAACCTAAATCTTAGAATGCAATGATCACAGTCCCCTAAGTGTTCCCTGACTTGGTCCACCTCATTCCTAAGTCATAAGGTCTAGAAATGCCTCCTTTCTTATTGGACTTTAAAAATACTCCTGTATAAAATTCTCCTGAACATACTCTAGGAACTCTTGCCCCTCTCTGCCCTTTACGCTCCTACTATCCCAGTATATGAACAAAGAACAATGAACAAAGAAAATTACAGCACAGGAACAGGCCCTTCAGCCCTCCAAGCCTGCACCGACCATGCTGCCCGACTTAATTAAAACCCCCTACCCTTCCTGGGACCATATCCCTCTATTCCCATCCTATTCATGTATTTGTCAAGACGCCCCTTAAAAGTCACTATCGTATCCGCTTCCACCACCTTCCCCGACAGCGGGTTCCAGGCACCCACCACCTTATGTGTAAAACATGTGCCTCATACATCTCCTTTAAACCTTGCCCCTCGCACCTTAAACCTGTGCCCCCTAGTAATTGACTCTTCCACCCTGGGAAAGAGCTTCTGACTATCCACCCTGTCCATGCCTCTCATAATCTTGTAGACTTCTATCAGTCGCCTCTCAACCTCCATAGTTCCAATGAGAACAAAACCAAGTTTCTCCAACCTCTCCTCATACCTAATGCCCTCCATACCAGGCAACATCCTGGTAAATCTTTTCTGTACCCTCTCCAAAGCCTCCACATTCTTCTGGTAGTGTATTCAGATAATTAAAGTCCCTATTATAAATACTCTCTAATTCTTGCACCTCTCTGTAATTTCCTTTCATAATTGTTCTTCTACATCGTTCTTATCAGTTGGTGGCCTGTAGACTACTCTATAATGTACTCTGGTACAATGTAATTGCACCTTTTTTGTTCGTTGACTCTAGCCAAATAGATTCTGCCCTTGACCCTTTGGGATATCCTCTCTCTCCAGCACTGCAATGCTCCTTAATCAATACTGCTAACACTCCCCCTTTCATATCTTACTTGAACATCTTGTTCCAGGAAGATGTAATATCCAGTCCAGCCCTTCTTTGAGCCAGGTGTCCAATATAACCACAATATCACATTTCTACATGGTTATCTGCATCTGCAATTCACCAATCTTATCTACCACACTCCACGCATTCACATATATGCACTCTAACATTTCATTAAACAGCATTTTTTTTCCCCTTACATTGAAACCACCTAATAACTTACTATTTCCTCCTCTGGAGCAAACCGTATCTCTCAGTATTCTGTGCACCTTAGTATTTTTCTCTTACCACCTGGTGCCCAGACTCTTGCCAATTTAATTTAAATCTTCCCCAAAAGCACTAGTTAATTGCCCAGCAAGGAAATTGGTCCTGGCTATGTTTAAGTGAAATCCATCTGACCGATAAATGTTCCATTTTCCCTGGAGCTGGCCCCAATACCACAGGAATGTAAAGTCCTCCCTCCTGCACCATCTTTCAAGCTATACATTCATCTTCTTTAACCTCCTGTGTCTACACTCACTTGTATTTGGTATCAGGAGTAGCCCAGAGATCCAGAGATCACTACTTTTGACTAATTGCCTACCTAGCTCCCTTAATTCTAACCAAAGGACCAGACCGCTCGTTCTGCCTTTGTTATTGGTACTGAAGAGGACCACGACTCCTGGCTGTTCTTCCTCCCTCCTCATGTTGCTCACAACTGTTCAGTGACATCCTTAACGCTGGTACAGGGAGGCAACATATCATCCTGGATTCAGGATGGGCATGGAAATGCATGTCTGTTCCCCTAACTATCAAATCTCAAATCACTTTGTTCTTTTAGTCTTTTCATGTGCCCCCAGGCAATTAAGCCAATCATGGCACCATAGATTTGTCTCTGGCTGAATGTCCCAGATGAACCATCATTATTGTTTGAGAGTTAGTTGTCATCCTGCACCACCTGCCTGTTTCTTCTGGACTGTCTGGTGGTCACCCATTCCCTCTCTCCCTGCAGAGTTTTAAGCTGCTCTATAGATGTGCTATCCATGACGCTCTCAACCTCACGAATGTGCCACTGTGACACAAGTTGCCCCTCAAGCTCTAAGACCTGGAATGTGAGATTCTGCAACTGACAACACCTTCTACACATATGGTTAGCCAGAACAGAAGAAGCAGTCTGGAGTTCCCACATAGCACAGGATGGGATCAAATCTGCCCTGTCATTCCGCTATCTATTCGATAATAAATCTTGCTACAACTAATAAACTTCTTAAGGATAAGAAACTCACCAGGTACTCTCTTCTCTTCTGTTGGTGTTACTTAAATATAGAAAAACTGAATACTTTACATAACTCTTATTTTGTTTTTTTTTAGCTTTCCCAGCTGCTTAGACTAACTTTGGAGAAACCAGAAATACCCACGAATCAATCAACTCACAGCCTTCCTCTGATTTCACAGTTTGATTTATTCCCCTTTTTTTCAAACTTTGGTGTGCCCCATCCTGATTCTCTCTTCAGGTAAGTGAGAGACCCTGAGCCAGCACTTCAATTTATCTTCTCTGTAATGCTCCCAATTTCTTCCAGGTCCACTCCAGCTGCCAGTTCTCTCCACGTCAGCTCATAATTTGTGTTCAAGCTTCTGGGATTGGTCCACAACCTCCTGACTCAGAGGTAAGAGTACTATCACTGAGCCACAATTGTTCCTTACTGTGGGTTTATCAAAAATAGACCGCACTGCCAAATATATGCAATGCATGCATCCTAAATATTGTTCATTAGACACTGATCCTGATTTAATTCATTCTGTATAGTTGTCTTAACTTCTAGCAAGGCCTTTTGTAGATTCTAAGAAAAACTGATCGAATTTGTTCAAAAAAATCTTTCAGAGCTACACATTCCATTACTTGATTTTTGATATTAAAAAATGCAATTTAAACAAATTTGGTCTTCTGGTCATTTCTAGTGATGAGTTCCATTTCCATTCTTTCATTGAAAAAATGGTCAGAAGTGCTCACAAAAAATTATGAAGATCACACTGTATTTCATGTTCATCCATGTGATAATCTGACATGTTTCAACAGCTTGAGAAAATTTTGAAATCTCGAGAAACTACAAATCTTGCACAAAGGTTAAGAGGACCATTGATTACAGTTATTGTTTGAAGCCTTTTATAAAAATATTAATTCGCAGAATGTGTGCATCACTGGCAAGGCCAACATTTATCATCCATATTTAGCTATCTTTGGGGAGTTACTGCTGAGCTGCCTTCTTGAACTATTGTGGACAACTGAGTTAGGTCTTCTCATAGAGTAATTAAATGCATTGTTGCATGTCTAAAGTCACATGTAGGTCAAGACCAGGTAAGAATGACAGGTTTTCATCCCAAAAGGGTATCAATGAACGAGTTGAGTTTTGTGATAACCTGATAGCTTCATGGTCACCATTTTAGACACAAGCTTTTTATTCCTAATTGTCATTTTATTTAACTGAATTCAAATTCACTGACTGCCATATTGGGATTTGAACAGTCACCTCTGGATTAGTAGTCCAGGCTCTCTTATGTCTGGTGTATAAGTTTAATTCTAAATGTGACATTATTCTGCTGAGTGTGTTCTGCAATCACGGACTGGTCAACTTTTCGCATAACAGTAAGTGAAACAAATATATAGTTGGGGAGGGTTTGTGGGGGGGTGGTGGGGGGTGGGAGGGGGGGGGGGCGGAGAATCAGCACACATCTACCTGAACGTACTAAATTATCATGGCTCCACATCAATCATACACTACTCTTTATCTTTCAAAACAAATTTATGTGTCCCAGATGGACCACATTTGGGCCTTCTTCGAACTGATAGTCCAATATTTTTAAATATTATGAAGATTGTGCCAAATTTAGTGAGAGCATCTCTTGTTGACTTGTATAATTTAGATTATCCCATATAACAGCCATTGGATATTAATAGTCACTGATTTGAAAGACAAATTGAATACAAACATTAACTTATTAAAGTATAATTTCTTTAATTGTTGATGGACTAGACCATTAATGACACAAAAATTCACTATCTACATCACTGTTACCTTTTGAAAATCCAAGTTATAGATAGATACAATGGGCAGAATCTTGTGGAGGTTATAGGATCTTGGCCACTGACGAAACTACCAGTAAGACACCTGTGCCATCTCTTTTCAAGAAGGCCTGCCGCATCTTAGGCCTCTCACGCAGTTGACAGGCCAGCAGTGGGCCTTCCCCTGGGATCTGGGAGAGCTCAGTAAGGAGTCTAACAACACCAGGTTAAAGTCCAACAGGTTTATTTGGTAGCAAACGCCACAGTGCCTGCTTCCAGAAGGATGAAAAATTCAGACCATGGTGTATTTTATGTCACATTGGACTTTAACAAAACAATGTAAATAACTAGTTGTCTGACTGTTGTAGACAAAATTGCATCTTCCAGGGCTTTGCACTTTGTCAATTTTCCGAAGTGTGTTATAAACTATAGCTTGATTTCAGCTCTTAACTCTAGACTTGATGGAGGGGAATTTTGAGCTCCCGTTTTCGGGGGCGGGGGGGGGGGGGGGGGGGGGGGATCAGCAGCAGGAGCACCACCAAATCCTACCGGAATCCCAAAATGCGTTTACGCTGCCGGGATTTTCCTTCATTTTACTTGTTCATGCATTGAACAAGAGGGTTTAACATGAAGCAAGTATGGTTTGACGTTTCTTACAACGATTTGTTTTTCCAGATTGTTACTTGTTGAAGAGCATTCATGTAATTATAAGTTAAATTCACAATTATAGTTAATCCTGCTGCAGTTACAACAGGAGAAATGATCCATTTCTAAGCAATTCAGACAAAGAAAAAGATATGGTGATAACAGTGAATACCTCACAAATCGAAGTTTCTTCCATTGCTTCCCTGAGGATTATTCAATTCAAGACTGATAAGTATAAATAATTAGTTGCTAGTTACTATTAAAATTCAAGTTGTTTTGAAGGATTGGACAACATAATTGAAAAACAAAAAAGTTGAGCGGAATTATCCCATCTGGAAAAAAGGCTGGAATTCTCAGTCCACATTGGAATTGTTTGGAGGCCAGTGAATCTGCACCCCCACCTCCACCCCCCAAGTCTCGTGGTGGCGATGGGGACAGGGAGCATTTCCCATTGTGGGGGCAAATGGGAAACCACTTCATATCTTCCATCCCCTATGTAATCAATTACGCATCTCGGGGTTTGCGCCATCTGCCATCTTCTGTGGCAGGGTGGGCTTGATGGTGCACATCCTGCCATTATTAAAAAGGGTCCCAATATCCCTGACACACTATTGAAGAAAGAAGACAGACCTCAAGGAAAACTGAGGCTGGAAGAGGGACCTTCTTGAAGTGGAAATGCTGGACTGCTCCTTCATAGGTGAGTGAATGAAGCAACGCTCCAAAAGTGAATGAAGGAGTAGCGCTCTGAGAGCTCATGTTACCAAATAAACCTGTTGAACTTTAACCTGGTGTTGTGAGACTTCTTACTGGACTTTCTTGAAGACACTGAAGCTGACAGATCCATTGATAGATTTCCCCCCTCCCACTCCTTCCAGGATCCAGGCTTCCATCCTGAACTTCGAAGGCAGCCCCAGACATGCTTCAGGTAAGTCTTGACTTTTGTACGCCAGGTTAGTCCAATTATGTTCTGGACCAGTGTATTTTCCCACTGCCATAACAGAGAATCAGGTATGGGGGAAGATTTTGGTCAGGCTTTTGTTTGCATCCCATTAGTGCTTCCAGCAGAATTCCTGATCTAACATGACTGGTGGCATTGGAAGATTCCGCTGTAAATTCACACCAGCGTGAAATCAACTTTTGCGCCTCCCACCAACAATCCTGCCAGTGTGGGCATGGGACAATTCTACCTGTTATTTCAACAACATATGAATTTGCTCTTGAAGGATCTCTTGACTGTAACTGTGCACCACTGAGTGCATGAATTACTGGAATGCTTATTCTGAACATTCCCCAATACTATGATCTTGGTAGACACCAGTAACATCTTTAAAAATCTGAAAACCCACATATTTGCAAAAAGAAAATGAAGCCATTAGGTTCACAATTTAAATTGAAAGAATTTTATGACACAAGATTAAAAAAACACCACCATAATTAGTCAATTACATTAAAGATATTAAAAGTATAATGAATTGTTACTTAAAATCTAAACTGATCTCCTTAAATAACATTTCCTTTAAATAACACAGTAATTCTTGCCTCTGAGTGGAAAAGCATCAGGATCCATTGTGCATGCACACTGCAGCCACCAATGCTGGTGCAACTGATCCCAATACCTTTCCAGTTGGCAGCAGGAACACCAGTATTACAGAATTCCCAATTCCTCCACAGCCTCATTAGCTGATTTGATAGTTAATGGGGCTCCTAATCCCTGAATCATTGGGCAGAATTCTCCCATTTTGAGACTGAGTGCAGTGGTGGGGAGTTCTGGAGGCATCTTTCCCGCTAGCTAGAATGGCGACATCCCACGTGAAATTCTTTACTTGTAACCCATTAAGCACAGACGATTTCCCTCCTTAATCACTTGGTGGGCTGGCAGCTGATTACTCTGCCCGCCGTCAGCTGGTGGATTTCAAGGTCCTGCCCTCTGCCTTTTATTGTCCATCTTCTTCATCCACCTTTTTGCTTTTCTGCCTGTCATTGTGAGTCCTCGCCCTACTGCCCCTCCACACCTCACCTCACACCACACCCCAGTCCAACATCAGACCTTTGTTGCAGTGGCTGCATGAGTTCTGCAGCGCAGTGCTGTTCAGATAGACATTGCTATGTGACACCAGGGCGAAGGAGACCCATGTATTCTTCAACCCCAGGCATGGTACTGCACCGAGATGGTGATACCAGAGGATCGATTGGTCCTGCAGCATGGTGTTGTACATGGTGTTGGCCTTGAGATGGAGGACAGGAACCAGTCTGCTGTGGCAGACTGGTGAATAGTATATCATGAGCAGTTCAGCACTATGGCAGAAAGGCTTTGTTGCACTCACCTCAAAGTCTCTGACATACTGAGGACTGTCTTGTACACTCTACTCTTTAGCAATTGAATTTAAGAACGTTGTAATTTCCCACTGGCAAGATAGGAAGGACTGACGGGATTGCAGTGGGAAGCTGTTTTGATGAGCATTCCTGGGATGCAAGTGAATGCAAATAACATTCACATCATCAGCCTGCAGGAAGAGTGACCCATCACTAACCAGCCATTGGGAGAATTGTAACACCTCAGCGTCTTACCAGCTGTTTGGCCCCCGCTAGATTTCTGCTCCCGCCCGCCATCAAACATGCTCTGGGTGAGATGGGAGAATTCTGTCCATTACCCATTGAGTCATCATGCGAGAATGTGATGATGTGGCTGCATAAGAAGTCATGTGGCGGGAGCGTGGGAGTTATCCTCAGGATCGTATGTAGAGTACAGTTACTGTATATTGCTTGGGAATAAACTACCTTTGTTGGAAATCCTTGTTGTCAATGATTTGAGGAACCCACAAAATCCTACATGGTGACAGGGGTTGGCAGCATGGCACAAGGACTTTGCCACGTTGCCCCACTTGACTTTGATGAAAATATTGCAGATAGTTTTAAAAAGTTCCAGAGGAAGTTGTGTATTTATTGCTGTGCTGCATTCTCTGACAAGTCGAAAAAGGTACTGGCTTTTACCTTATTAAACCACACGGGCCTCATGCCCATCAAAAAATTTGAGTTGTTTGTTTTCCAGACAGAGGAGGAAGAAGAAAATCCAGAGATAATCCTGAAATAATTCGAGAACATTTTCCTCCCAGTAAAAAAATGTAATCCTTAATAAACATGCTAGTTCAATTCCACAAGCCAGAAAGATAATGGCTGGAATTCACTGCGTCGGGGCGGGTGAGGTTCGCAGAACGGAATTCTCCGTTGGCCTCTGGCGGGATTTTACGAGCCTCGCCCGAGCAAGGTCGTAAAATCCTGTCCAATGAGTCAATACAATCTTACATGGCCACCTTGAAAATATTGGCAAAGAAATATGAATTCAGAACTCTCTTAACAAAGACCTAATCAGGGAATATTAGCAATTTTTTCCACAAGCTGGGAAAATGACCAAACTTTATAAGCAGTCATCACTATCTATATGTTAAACCAGGCGTCTCCAAACTTTTCAGTACAAGGGCCACATCGTATATTTTACACATTTTTGGGGGCCAAAGAAAACAAATTAGTTTTATAAATGAATGAATAAAATTTAAATGAATGAATAAGTTTTATTTGGATCATCTTTGTAATCAGCATGTTATGATTCAGAACAAAAGAGAAATGTGACAATTACAAAGAAACAATGCCGCGTTTACACTGAGAAATTATATATAATGAGTAAAAATGTCAAACATTAGCAAATGCTCTGACAAAGTAATCAATTACTTAACTGCAGATGAGAAAAGCAGGCTATTCATTTTTTAAATTAATTTTATTTACTGAAATTTTACAAATGTTTACTTGAAATGAGAATTTGCCCAATTTTGTGGCACACAATAAGAAAAATAAACAAGCCCCAAGAAAGAACTTCAGTAAAACAAAGCAAAGAAATTCAAAATAAACTTGAACCATTAATAAAGTTCGAACAAAAATTAATTCAGTCTGCACCTTTCTACACAATTCTGGCAATTGGAGTTTTCAATCGTAACCAACAAATCATGAAGTTTTGCACAAGGTTAATGGGAATGGTGTAACTGCTTTTTTAATTTCAAAGTATTGCTGAACTGAGGTTTCAAATTTGAGGAGCCAATTATTAGAATGGACTTCAAATGCTCATCAGATAAATTTGCTCGATATTTGGTCTTGACACACTTCATTTTTGAAAATGTTTGTTCACACAGGTACGTTGTACCAAAAACTGATACAAATCCACAAGCAAATGCCTTCAAATTTGGAAACTGCTCAGGCTGCAAAGATTTATAAAATTGGATCAGATTTCCTTCTTTATACTTGTCTTTCAGCATGTCATCTGATTGGAGATCAATAATTTCCATTTGAAACTGACTTGGGAGTGTTTCAACATTGCAGCCAAATGGATCTTGAAAGCGCTTTATTTCAGTTGTGTTTCCATCAAGATCAGAAAATCGTTCCTGAAATTGTTTTTGCAAGTCCTTAATGATTTCTGTTGCAAATGAAGAAGGAAATTCTGCTTCACTTTCTTCATGAAATTTTTCACAACGTGGAAAATGAACCAAGTTATGAACTTTCAGCTGTCCTTGAAATAGCATCAGTTTTGCCCTGAATGCCTTGACATGCGCGAATAGATCACAAATCAAATTTGTTTCACCTTGCAACTTCAGATTCAATTGATTCATATGGCCTGTCACGTCTGCAAACAAATGCCAATGTCCAAAGCCAGTCAGTGTTTGATAAAAGTGGTTCGGGTCGATTCTTCTCTGTGAGACAGGAATCAATTTCCTCTCTGAGCTGAAAGAACCGTGATAGAACCTTTCCACAACTAAGCCATCGAACTACTGTATAATAAGGCAAGTCACCGAACTCAGGATCAGTTTATTTCAGAAAATCACAAAACTGGCGATGATTAAGCCCGTGAGATTGAATGAAATTCACTGTTGAAACAACAGGTTTCAGAACGCAAGACATATCCACATATTTTCCGCACAATGCTTGTTGATGGATAATTCAATGCAGAAACATGGGCTTTGAGAGTCCACCAACCTCACAAGCTTTTGTGATTTGTCCAGCCAAACCTTTCTTCACCACAGACATGTTCTTTCCTCCATCAATTGTCACGCATTGCAGTTTATTCCACTCCAGGTTATATTCTAACAGAGTTTTTTGCAATTCTTTGAAGATGTCTTCTCCAGTTACTGTGCTGTGCATGCTATGCACTGATGCTAATTCCTGTGTCACATTAAATTCACTGTCAACGCCATGGATAAATACTAGGAGTTCTGATGTGTCACACACATCAGTCGATTCATCAAGTGCGAGAGAATACAACTGAAAATTTCTTGCTTTGTCTGCAATTTGATGAAATATATTGCTTCCTATATCCTCAATTCTACGAGCAACAGTATTTGGCGCAAGACTGATGATTACGAACAGATTTGCTTTTTCTAGGCATAGCTCTTCCACGGCTTCCATTATACACTCTTTGATGAGATCCCCATCGGTGAATGGCTTTCCTCTTTTAGCCAACACATAAGCTAGTTTGTAACTGGCCCTGGTTAAAGCTTCATTTTCAGTTATCTTCTGCGTAAAAAAAGCTTGTTGGGAAAGCAACCTGCGTTGCATTGATTCAAATTTTTCCGAACGCTGTGTTCCTGTGAATTGGGAATAACTTGGTTCATGTTTGGTCTCAGTGTGCCGACGTACACTGTACTCCTTCAAAACTGCAACAGTTTCATACATATAACACACAAGGCTTTATCACCTGCTTGTACAAAGAAATACTTTACACCCCATTCTTCATTAAACAGGCGGCACTCACTGTCCACTTTTCTTTTTTCTCCTTCCATAACTGAATTGGTCTGAATTGCCGCCATCATTGTCATTGTTCTTGCTCATTTCAGACAGATGGAGCTTCCAGATTGGATAAAGCAGCTGTCACTCAGTCAATGCAGAGCGGCAATTGGATAACAGATGTCTCAATTGCTGATTCGTTTAATGAACTGTCAGTCACAGGACGGCAGCTCTGATTGAACAATAGGCCGGTAAAGAAGGGCAGGGATTTCCATGGGTCCATCAGACACCGTGCGGAGCGGCAGCAAATGTCCGGCCTGTGGCTTCCGTCCCCGCGTCCGGATCCTGAGTCAGCAGCAGGGTTCTGAACGCGGGAGTGTTTTCGGCTGTGGGAATCCCGTCCCGCCTCACTGGCTGCGGGCCAGATGTTAGCCCGCTGCGGGCCGGATGTGGCCCGCGGGCCATAGTTTGGAGACCCCTGTGTTAAACCAACAAGCTGAGAAACAAAGCAGAGATTATAGGCAGGAAATCAAGGTATTTGCAGTTTAGGGGACACCCTGCTACAATTGCAGCAGCCAGCACCCTTCATAGAGAACAGTTTGTTTTGCATATAGTAAAAGATGCAACAAATGCAGGCAATGGAACCACTTTGCTAAATGTTGCAGATCCAAACAACCTTTGCCATCAGCAACATGGCAGTGGTTCAATCCTCCAGGGGTAGGATTGCTAGAAAGGTGAATAAGTTGGAGTTCAACCAAAGCAGTGAAACTACAGAGCCTCCAACAAAACTGCTGTGACAGTGTTGACAGCATCATGGGAAAGATTGGATATCTTCAGCACCCTCAATTAACAGTAATGCCAGATTTAAAGTCAAGATTTATACTAGAGTGAAGGATAATGCACTATCCAGCCAAAGAAGTAGATCCTTAGGCAATACCAGATCCTACCAACCAGACATATCTTGTGACTTATGGCGGGCAGACAATTCACACTGAAGGTGTAGCAATCTTCCACTACAAAAAAAAGGAAATTTCAAGTTCCATGTAGTTGATCAGAATGTAAAGCCTTTACTGGGGCTTTGGGACAGCACTGCATTATGTCTCATTCAACTTGGTCCAGAAGTGCAAGCTCTGCAACTCCAAGGCCCAGAGATGACAGCATATATAGAGAGAGACTTCTTCAGTTGTGACATTATTGGTAAGCTACCAGCTGTATACCATATGAGACTACATGATTCGGTAGCACCAACAGTCAGTCCCCATGTAGCAGAAAGTAGCTAATGAGCTACATCGGATGATGGCACTGGGTGTCATAATAACTCATTTTGATGAGGGCACGGAATGGTTTTCAGCAATGGTGGCCACAGTGAAAAAAGATGGTACAGTAGTAGTATTGACCCAGCACACTTGAACAAAGCTCTGCTCAGACCACACCACCTAATGAAGACAGTGGAACAGGTGATTGCAGACATGCCAGATGCCAAGATACACAGGATTCTCTTTGCAAAATGTAGGTTCTGGCAGATCCTATTAGATGAGGAATCCTTAAAACTAACGATATTCATGTCTCTGAAAGGCAGATATCGCTTTCTTCATATGCCCTGCGGCATTTGAGAGCAGTGAGTTTTCCAGTGGTTCATGGAGCAACTTTTTGCAAGCCAACCTTGCGAAATCATTGTTGATGAGACCCTGGTTCGGGGTCGCACTATGCAAGAACATGATGCATGTCTTTGTCTCATCCTCGACAGAATCAGGACTATCCAATTGAAGTCTAACCCCGTGAAATGCAGATTCAGGGTTAACCAGATTCCGTATGTGGGCTACTTACTCTCAGCCCATGGTGTGAAGCCCAATCCAGACAAGGGCTATACGACAGATGGCTATTCCCACAGAAAAGCACGTTTTACAATACATTCTTGGTATGACAAATTATCTTTCCAAGTTTATCCTCTGTTATAATGAGGTAACTGGACCGCTTCATCAACTTCTCTACCGCGTTATGGAATAGTGCTGACAACAGTATCACACAGCGCTCTTCAACAGACACAAACAAGTGCTCGCAGCCCCTCCAGTACTTTGACGTTCGAGCACTCATAATAAGATGCCTCCCAGCCCAGACTTGGCACAGTCTGCATCGAGAATGACTGACCAGTAACCTGTGCACCAAGAGCCCTCACTGACACTGAGGGCCTGATTTTACTAAAACTTGGGCGTGAAATCGCGGTAAAGTTGGGCGTCGGGCCTATACCGCGATCTGCACCCAATTCTGAGCAGATCGTGGCTTTACCAACACCCGATTCGGGCACAGGTCCGGCCCGCGCCCGAATATTTAAATGTATTTGCATGCATTTAAATCGACTTAATGAACCGCGCACAACGCTACCGCCAAATCCCACTTTACCGTCTTCTGGTCCGTTTCGCATCCGCGCTGTAACCGACCTGCAAAATAAAAGTCTGAAGTCGTCGCTGCAGCTTCCGAAGAGCGGGGTCAGAGCCTCCAATGGCTCTCTGACCCAGGTCATCCTCTGGTTGGGGGGGGGGGGTGGCAGGGGGGTGGCGGGGGGGGGTGTGTGGGAGGAGGACGGGGGGGCGGGACCCAGATCATCCTCTGGTTGGGGGGGGGGGGCGGGGTGGGAGGGGGGGGTGGCAGGAGGAGGGGGGTGGGACCCAGATCATCCTCTGGTCGGGGGAGGGGTCCACTGCCAGTCTGCGGCCGATCCCTCCTTCCAGAGTGGACGTACGGCCATGCCATCCCACAAAACCTTCAGGATGAAGCGATTCCTCACTAAGAAGATGAAGCAGAACCGGCCGATTCCGCAGTGGATCCGCATGAAAACCGGCTACAAGATCAGTACAGATTACTCTTCCCTGCAGGGAAAGATGGCTGTGGCTGGTAGTGTACCAGTGATGGTGTATCCCTTTACAGGCCCAGCTTGGTCCTTCTCCAGTGTCTCCTCTTGGACTTGTAGTGATCTTGTAGCTGGTTTTCATGCGGATCCACTGTGGAATCGGCCGGTTCTGCTTCATCTTCTTAGCGAGGAATCGCTTCATCCTGAAGGTTTTGTGGGATGGCATGGCCGCACGTCCACTCAGGGAGGAGGGATCGGCCGCAGACTGGCAGCGGACCCCCCGCCCAGATCAGAGGATGATCTGGGTCCCGCCCCCCCTCCTCCTCCCCCCCCCCCCTCCTCCCATTCTACCCCCCTCCCCCGACCAGAGGATGATCTGGGTCCCGCCCCCCCCTCCTCCTCCCACCCCCCTCCTCCTCTCACCTTCCCACCCCACCCCCCTCCCCCGACCCCCGTTTCCCCCCCTCCCCCACCCCCGACCAGAGGATGGTCATCAGAGAGCCGCTCTCTCCGCTTTCTGCTTTTTTTTCCTAGCGCGCCCGGGCGCGCTCTGTCAGATTTTTTTCGAACTGCGCATACGCAGTTCAGAGCTCCGATCGGTCTGCCAGCACTAAGCCCCGCCCACAGTGCGAATCAGACTGGAGCCGGCAAAACACATATGGGCGCGCTGGAAAGAGGATTCCGGGCTCGGATCTATTTGATGCCCAGATTCGGCAATTAGACTCAAAATGGTAAAATCAGGCCCAAAGACTCTCTTTGCACAGATCAAAAATATATATGTAAGTAGTTAAGCACTGGCAGTTTGTTTAATTGTATGTCACACAATGGTCTGTACATAGTTTCCTATTGTGTACACTGTTACATCTCATGTATGTCCCAATTAAACTGGAAAAATATAGACAAGTGATCATGTGAGAACATGATCATGTGGCCACAAAAGAAGTCACATAGCCGGAGCTATCCCAGGGCTGTCGGCAGCATACAAGTCCTGTATATAGCTGTTCAGCTTAGAAATAAACTATCTTTGTTAGAAGTCTGTGATGTTAGGAACCCACAACATTCTACACCCACATTGAATGATTTTTAAAATTTAATATTTTTAGTCATTATTTGTTCATAATTTTATTCAAATTACTGAGAAATTGTGATGAACAAACTGGTGACAGATTGAAGAATTGTAAAGATTGAACAGGGGCATCCAGAGAGTGGCCAGCTACCGAAGAACATATTCATTTGCAGAAAATAGTGTAAACATTAATGAATAATGTAAGATGGAGTAAGCCCCTCGATTTTGATGCTTCTCAAAGTCTTTTTGATAGCATCTACAAAAAGTCTTACTAAAGAAGCAATACACCGATGTATTTCTGATGAGAATTTTAATAATTACAGCCAGCAAATGAAGAGAACATTTTGGCGAACTGTCAATCCTGATCCTGTTTTAATTTACTCTCTAATAACAGGTTTCAGTTTGCATCTCAAAACTTAATCTAGGCTGTCTGTCTGGTTGCAAATCATAAAATGAGTTTTGAGACATTGGCTGCACTTACTTCCTCTCACTTCCTGCCACTGACACAGCCTATATAAACTCAAGTCAAATATTTGGCAAAATTAGAAGATTTGGTCTGAGTATAATTTCAAACATTTGTATATGGGCTGAAATTTGTATATGGGCTGAAATTTCTTCTGCCTTGCATTTGCTTTTGACAATGTTACTCCTTCAAATCTCCTCCAACCATCCAAAGCCATCCTCTCTCCCTCTCTCACTCTCCTGCTCTCTTGCACTCTCTCTTCCCCCCACCAGGTCCTAACGTGCATCACAGACTTAAGTGCAGATTTTGCTGCTGTGGACATGGGAAGGTTTGACTCGGTATTCTTACAGGCATGTCTGTGAGAGCAACAACAAGACAAATGGAAAGGCAGTCAAACGTCCTCCTACGCAGAGAAAGGGAAGTCTGGGACATGCTTCAACACAGCCAAGAAAGGCCGAAAAGCAAAACAGCAGCCATAAGTGGCAAACGAGCAACCAACCTGCAAGTATTGCATGATTCCTTTAAATTAATTATGGCTAACAAGTAGGCCTTCATGCCAGTTAGCATCCTATTGTGCTAGGCAGGTTAGGGAATGGCGTCCAAACAGCTGGAATGGTGAGTATGCTCTGCATCCAGCAAATGACACTCATCTGAATAAATTATTTATGACTTCAAATGTTGCTGGTGTGTGACCTTACTGCAATAACTCCTGTACCAAAATGATGTCTGCTATTTTGCTTCTCAGGTGGTCACTTAGCACCAGCAAAATATGGGCCATGTTGTATGTTGTCCAGTTTCTAAAGGAGGAATTGTCCATTGTGGAGACTAAATCCAGTGGAGGGCGGGAATCCCGCTGGGCGGTGGGACCGGTGAACATACACCATCTTCCATTTTTCAGTTCATTAATTATACATCCGCAAGAAGCTCAGTGAATCTCGTGGTGGGGAAGGCAGAAAGTGGCCCGGCCTGCCGTTACCTCACGGTCAAAGGTTCTGGCACCATATTTGAAAGGCAACTGGATAGACATTTATTCATTGCAGGACAGGAGCTCCATACTACTCTTCCACAGTCCTTGCTCGTACTGGAGAAGCTTGCAGATGTGAGCAACCACATCCCAGGACACAGCAAGGTGCCTCCAGCATTGCCTTTTGCTCATCTCCAGATGGCAATGCACCCATTGTCAGGCCATTGTTCATCGTAGCAGTCGTCCATTTGTACCAGCCTCTTGATCTTCTAGAAGCCCCACTCAAGACCCTGTGCCAACCTGGGATGGGTCCTCTCTCTCCTTATCTAGATGAGAGCCATTACCAAGGCAGGGCTGTGTACAGACTGTATCATTGATATCTCAGTGGATGTGTGAACAAATTGAAACGATATATTAAATGAGCATTTCCTTTACAGGTTTCCCTCCCTCTCAAATCCAGCAGATAAGTGCTAAGCCCTTCAGCTGGCATCCATCTAGATATGGAATCCCCACACACTCCTTCTAGGTAAAAGACATCCTGAAGGATCAGAGATATGTGTTCTGCCCATTCACAGATGAATGTGTATGGAAACATAACTCATCACCCTGGTCAAAGAGCAATGTTCAAGAAGCCTCTTGCAGACACTTTTTCACTTGTCCCCAAAACTCTACAGAGAGATTATTGCCTTGGCAGCATAGAAAGACTAACCACATGATTCCTTGTTAGCCATGACCACTCATCTAGGAGGATGGAGTCACAGATTGGCTACTCTCCACCTGCACCTTGGAAGCATTCCACCTCCCTCTCTCCCTTCATGTCTGCATCTGACTGCAGCCAATGACAAATGGAATAAAATGAACAGCAAATGCACACAGTGCTGGGATCTTGATGTTATGAGACCAATCAGTTGGGGAACAAACCTGCTGCAATGTGGGCGTCACCATGGAAAAAAGAACATAAATCTTTGATATCCAGTTGCTTCAATTATTAGGCTGTCCCTTTCATCAGCCACTCGTGCTGACCTCACCCACCTGAAAAGACTCTCCTCCTACCTTGAGGGATCTTACTGACTGACTACCGAAACAAGTTCAGCCTGGAAGAATGGCACACGTCACCATTCAAACTCACTTCACCATCTTCTACCCTTCCCCTATCACTCTCCAGCCTCCCAGATGAAGTACAACGTTGGTAAATGTGAGGTCATCCATTTTGGTAGGAATAACAGCAAAATGGACTATTGTTTAAATGGTAAAAAATTGCAACATGTTGCTGTGCAGAGGAATCTGGGTGTCCATGTGCATGAATCACAAAAGATTGGTTTGCAGGTGCAGCAGGTAATTAAGAAGGCAAATGGAATGTTGTCCTTCATTGCTAGAGGGATAGAGTTTAAAAACAGCGAGGTTGTGTTGCAGCTGTATAAGGTGCTGGTGAGGCCACACCTAGAGTATCATGTACAATTTTGCTCTCCTCACTTGAGAAAGGATATACTGGCAATGGCGGTGGGTACAGAGGAGATTCTCAAGGTTGAGAGTGTTGGCTTATGAGGAGAGACTAAGTAGACTGGGGCTATACTCATTGGAATTCAGAAGAATGAGGGGAGATCTTATAGAAACATATAAGATTATGAAGGGAATAAATAAGATAGAAGCAGGGAAGTTGTTTCCACTGGCAGGTGAAACTAGAACTAGGGGGCATGGCCTCAAAATAAGGGGAAGCAGATTTAGGATTGAATTGAGGAGGGACTTCTTCACAAGGTTGTGCATCTGTGGAATTCCCTGCCCAGTGAAGCAGTTGAGGCTACCTCATTCAATGTTTTTAAGGCAAGGGTAGATACATTTTTGACCAGTAAAATAATTAAGGGTTAGGGTGAATGGGCAGATAAGTGGAGCTGAGTTCACGAAAAGATCAGCCATGATCTTATTGAATGGTGGAGCAGGCTCGAGGGGCCAGATGGCCTACTCCTACTCCCAGTTGTTATGTTCTTCCCCCATCACCATAGTTCCTCCTGATATCATCATTCCTCTCCCCACTGTCACCCCTGAAACTCTACCCATCCCACTCTGCTGTCACCTTTGAAACTCCAGCCCTGTCCCGCTCTGATTGCCCTGGATCCTTTCACAATCCTCCTCCACACGCTTTTCCTCCCCCTAGAGCCAAAACCTGGTACTGTCCTCATGCCCACCCTGACCCTGCCCTCTCCTATTACCCTTGCCTTGTCTTCTTCTGTGATCTACCCGATGAGGCCTTCACCTACCAGACTCTCACCTTGAATCTGCCACCCTATTGCATCCCACTCTCCCCTTTGACTGTGACTGTTCTCTGCTATAACCAGTACTCTGAGGTCAACCACCCAGGGCTCCACTGTTGATATGATCGACCCCGCCTCTTAAGACACATGTCCCCTTCCTTGGGCATTCTCCCAACCATTCCTCCCTAAGCCTGTCCAGCCTTCACTCTACCTATCCACCATAACCTCCTTCCAGCTGATGCTTGACTCCCTTGTCAGCTTTGGTGCTGTGTTTGCTAATGACACTCCAATGAAGTTATGCGAGATCTCCAAGGAGGAAGCAACATCTAAAGATCCCAGTGTCATGGAGGAGATGAAGTTCATGAGGTGCACACCACTTATATAGTCATAAAACTGAATGTTCTAAATTCTTGCAGACAAAGAACTAAACTTGAAGAATGAACTTAATTCCAGCGAGGTAGTCTTTTAACGAGCGTGCATGAGAAGTTAATCATGCAAATGGCATTCCTGACATTGTTCGTCGGGAAGTTTGACCTGCCTTTAACCTGCCTTGAAAATCGAGAGGACAAAATTCCAATAGCTTATCCCACCATCCAGAAGCAGATTTTTTGCCTCTGGCAGGAGTGGAAAATTCTGAGGAAACATTTTTTCACCCAGAGAGTGGTGAAGAAATATGGAACACGCTGCCTGAGAAGGTGGTGGAGGCAGGTACTCTCGCAAAATCTGGATAAGTAATTAAATTGCCAAGGCATTTTTTAAAAATTCATTCATGGGACATGGGTGTCCCTGGCTGGCCAGCATTTATTGCCCATCCTTAGTTGCCCTTGAGAAGGTGGTGGTGAGCTGCCTTCTTGAATCGCTGCAGTCCATGTTCTGTGATTTGACCCACAATGCCATTAGGGAGGGAATTCCAGGATTTTGACCCAGCGACTGCGAAGGAACGGCGATATATTTCCAAGTCAGGATAGTGAGTGGCTTGGAGGGAAACTTGCAGGTGGTGGTGTTCCCATTTATCTGCTGCCCTTATCCTTCTAGATGGAAGTGGTCATGGGTTTGGAAGGTGCTATCTAAGGATCTTTGGTGAATTGCTGCAGTACATCTTGTAGATAGTGCACACTGCTGCTACTGAGCGTCGGTGGTGGAGGGATTGAATGTTTGTAGATGTGGTGCCAATCAAGCGGGCTGCTTCATCCTGGATGGTGTCAAGCTTCTTGAGTGTTGTTGGAGCTGCACCCATCCCGACAAGTGGGGAGTATTCCATCTTGTGCCTTGTAGATGGTGGATAGGTTCTGGGAAGTCAGGAAGTGAGTTAGTCTCCGGAGTATTCCTAGCTTCTGATCTGCTCTTGTAGCCACTGCGCTTATGTGGTGAATCCAGTTGAGTTTCAGGTCAATGATAACCCTAAGGATGTTGACAGTGGGGGATTCAGTGATGGTTACACCATTGAATGTTAAGGGGCGGTGGTTAGAATGTCTCTTACTGGTGATGGTCATTGCCTGGCATTTGTGTGGTGCAAATGTTATTTGCCACTTGTCAGCCCAAGCCTGGATATTGTCCAGATCTTGTTGCATTTGAACATGGACTGCTTCAGTATCTGAGTCGTCGCGAATGGTGCTGAACATTCTGCAATCATCGGCAAACATCCCCACTTCTGATGTTATGATGGAGGGGAGGTCATTGATGAAGCAGCTGAAGATTGTTGGGCCTCGGACACTACCCTGAGGGACTCCTGCAGAGATGTCCTGGAGCTGAGATGACTGACCCTCCACAACCACAACGATCTTCCTATGTACCAGGCATGACTCTAACCCACGGAGTGTTTGCCCCCTTATAACCATTGATTCTAGTTTGGCTAGGGCTCCTTGATGCCACACACGGTCGAATATGGCCTTGATGTCAAGGGCTGTCACTCTCACCTCACCTCTGTAATTCAGCTCTTTTGTCCATGTTTGAACCAAGGCTGCAATGAGCTCAGGAGCTAAGTGACCCTGACAAAACCCAAACTGGGCATCACTGAGCAGGTTATTGCTGAGCAGCTGCTACTTGATAGCACTGTTGATGATCCCTTTCATCGCTTTACTGATGATCGAGAGTAGACTGATTGGACGGTAATTGACCGGGTTGGATTTGTCCTGCTTCTTGTGTACAGGACATACCTGGGCAATTTTCCACATTGTTGTGTAGATGCCAGTGATGTAACTGTACTGGAAGAGCTTGGTTAGGGAATGGCAAGTTCTGGAGCACAAGTCTTCAGTACTATTGCCAGAATGCTATCAGGGCACATTGCCTTCACAGTATCCAATGCCTCTAACCGTTTCTTGAAATCACGTGGAGTGAATCGAATTGGCTAGAGACTGGCATCTGAGATGCTGGGGACCATTGGAGGAGGCCGAGATGGATCATCCACTCGGCCCTTCTGGCTGAAGATTGCTGCGAATACTTCAGCCTTATCTTTTGCACTGATGTGCTGGGCTCCTCCATCATTGAGGATGGGAATATTTGTGGAGCCTCCTCTTCCAGTGAGTTGTTTGATTGTCCACCACCATTCTCAACTGGATGTGGAAGGACTGCAGAGCTTAGATCTGATCCGATGGTTGTGGGATTGCTTAGCTCTGTCTTTCACTTGCTGTTTTTGCCATTTGGCATGCAAGTAGTCATGTTTAGTAGCTTCATCAGGTTGATACCTCATTTTTAGGTATGCCTGGTGCTGCTCCTGACATGCCCTCCTGCACTCTCCATTGAACCAGGGTTGATCACCTGGCTTGATGATAATGATGCCAGGCCATGAGGTTGCAGATTGTGCTGGAGTACAATTCCACAGTGCCTCATGGATGCCCAGTCTTGAGTTGCTACATCGGTTCGAAGTCTGTCCCATTTAGCACGGTGATAGTGCCACACAACACGATGGAAGTTATTCTCAATGTGAAGGTGGGACTTCGTCTCCACAAGGACTGTGCAGTGATCACTCTAACCGATACTGTCATGGACAGATGCATCTGCAGCTGGCAGATTGGTAAGGATGAGGTCAAGTATGTTATTTCCTTTTGTTGGTTCCTTCACCACCTGCTGCAGACCCAGTCTAGCAGTTATATCCTTTAGGACCCGACCAGCTCGATCAGTAGTGCTACTGCCGAGCCATTCTTGGTGGTGGACATTGAAATCCCCCATCCAGAGTACATTTTGCACCCTTGCCACCCTCAGTGCTTCCTCCAAATGTTGTTCAACATGGAGGAATACTGATTCATCAGCCGAAGGAGGACGGTATGCGGTAACCAATAAGAGGTTTCCTTGTCAATGTTTAACCTGTAGCCATGAGACTTCATGGGGTCCAGAGTCAATGTTAAGGAATCCTAGGGCAACTCCCTCCCGACTGTACACCACTGTACCACCACCTCTGCTGGGTCTGTCCTGCCGGTGGGACAGGATGTATCCAGGGATGGTAATGGTGGTGTCTGCGGTGTTATCTGTAAGGTATGATTCCATGAGAATGACTACGTCAAGCTGTTGCTTGACTAGTCTATGAGACAGCTCTCCCAATTTTGGCACTAGCCTCCAGATGTTAGTAAGGAGGATTTTGCAGGGTTGACAGAGCTGTTTGTTTTGCCGTTGTCTTCTCCGGTGCCAAGGTCGATGCCAGGTGGTCCGTCTGGTTTCATTTCTTTGTTGAGACTTTGTAGCAGTTGTTACAACTCAGTAGCTTGCTCAGCCATTTCAGAGAGCAGTTAAGAGTCAACCACATTGCTGTGGCTCTGGAGTCACATGTAAGCCAGACTAGGTAAGGACGGCAGATTTCCTTCCCTCCAGGATATTAGTGAACTAGATGGGTTTTTCTGACAACAGACAATGGTTTCATGGTCATCAGTAGATTCTTAATTCCAGATATTTTTTATTGAATCTGCCGTGGCGTGATTCGAACCTGGGTCCCCAGAACATTATCTGCGTTTCTGGATTAATAGTCGAGCGATAATACCACTAGGCCATCGCCTCCCCTAGGCCATCATCTCCCACATGGTCCATAGTAGGCTATGGACCAAGTGCTGGTAAATGGAATTAGTATTGATTGGTATTTGATGATTGGCATAGACATGGTGGGCTGAAGGGCCTGTTTCAGTGCTGCATGACTCTAACTAAATATTTTTCCTGTTATTTCCCCTAAAACAGCGCTATGTGTTCCAAAAGATGACCTCACACATTCACGTGAACACTACTTTCACATCAGTGAGATTTCTGCTTACGTGATTGAAAAGGAGCAAGTGATTCCAGTTTCAGTTTGATCTGGGATTTGTGCAGTTAGTTGCAGAATTTTTTTTACAGTAACGTTTTCCCAAACACTTGTTGTCTTTCAATTAGCTTCTTTGCCTCTTTACAAAGATGTTAAAAGTTAGAACGCTTCTTTGGCAGTATTGATTTGTGCTACAGTCAAATTGAAATAGTTTCATTTTGGAGAGATCAAATAAAGCTCAGTTTGAGCAAAAATATTAAGAGGGACATAGGGAGAGACACATAAATGTTCCTGTCAGATCGTTAAATAGACAATACCATGAATCTACAATTCACAAATCATCCAGTTAGGGTGGTTTTTCGAATTATGTGGATAACCATTCGTCCATTTTATGAAGGTCAGAAAGAAAGGGGAAACAATTGTTTCATTCAGATTTCCAAGGCACCTCTGTGGAGCAAAGGTGAGCTCACTTGGTGTTTATGCAAACCTGTCACAGCTACAATAATCAGACAGGATCATCAACTTGTTTTATTTCCCTGGAATATTGTTGACTAAAGGAACAAGTTGGATTGCCCAGGAAGACATATTGAAATGCCATTTCCCAATAATCTCAATCACCAGACGGTCTAAAAGAAAACCTATGCTCGGGTAAAAAGACATGCCGACACATAGGAGTTCCTCAAGGTAGTGTCCAAGCCCAACGATCTTCAGCTGTTTCATCTGATGCACTATCAATTACGATACGAGGACTCCAGCGAGTGAGTGAAATAACAGGCTTTTAATCGCAAAGAACAGGAGCACACCCTTGTAGCTGACCTGGCCCAGATTGAGGCAAGGAGGAGGAACCATCACCTTTATACCTCGCTCAGGTGGAAAGGGAGGAGTCTCAGGTAGAAAGGGAGGAGTCTCAGGCCAGGTGCAGCAGGGATGTGTCCAGGCATACAACATGTAATTACAGTGGGTCACCACATCATCAATGACCTTTCCTCCACCATAAGGTCAGAGGTGGGGATGTTCGCTGGTGAACACAATGTTTAGCACTATTCATGAGTCCTCAGACATTGAAGCTGTCCATGTCCACCGCAGCCAAGATGTGGACAATATTCAGGCTTGGGCTGACAAGTGACAAATAACATCACACCACACAAGTGCCAGGCAGTGAATATCTCCAAGAAGAGATAATCTAACCATCACCCCTTGACATTCAATTGCATTACCATTGCTGAATCCCTCACATTCAACATCCTGGGGGTTACTATTGAATAGAAACTGAACTGGACCAGATATATAAATACTGTGGCTACAAGAGCAGTCATGATGTGGAGATGCCGGTGTTGGACTGAAGTAAACACAGTAAGAGTTTTAACAACACCAGGTTAAAGTTCAACAGGTTTATTTGGTAGCAAATGCCATTAGCTTTCGGAGCGCTGCTCCTTCGTCAGATGAAGTGGATATCAGATACCCACTCCATCTGACAAAGGAGCAGCGCTCCGAAAGCTAATGGCATTTGCTACCAAATAAACCTGTTGGACTTTAATCTGGTGTTGTTAAAACTCTTACAAGAGCAGGTCAGAGGCTAGAATAACTTATTTCTGACTCCCTAAAGCTTGTCCACCATTTACAAGGTAGAAGTCAGGAATATGATCCATTTGCCTGGATGAGTGCAGCTCCAACAACACTCAAGTTTGACACCATTCAGGACATAGTTGCTTGCTTAATTGGCACCCCATCTACATCTTATGCATTCACTTCCTGCATCACTGATGCACAGTGGCAGAATGTATGATTTACAACAGGCACAGCAGCAATTCACCAAGGATTCCCCAACAGCACATTCTAAACCTGCATCCTCTACCAACTAGACTGACAAGGGCAGTAGGTTTTGTGGGAACATCACCACCTAAAAGTTCTTCTCCAAGTCACACACTATCCTGACTTGGAACTAAATTGCTGTTCCTTCACTGAGTCAAAATCTTTGAACCCTCTTCCTAATAGCACTGTAGGTGTTCCTACAACTCATGGACTGCAGTGGTTCAAGAAGGTAGCTCACCACCACTGTCTCAAGGGCAATTAGGGATGGGCAACAAATGCTGGTCTACCCAGCGATGTCCACATCCCATGAGTGAATAAAAAAACATTTACAACTTTTACAGATGCACAATCCAAATGGGGACACCCGCTTACTGAGAATTAATCAATGCAAAATCGAGTGTTAGCTATGATTTTGCATTCATTAAATTGAATTGTCAGAATGGTCTCTTTGGGGGAATAGCTTGGGTACTGGGTGTGTCCACTTCTAATATTTATGATATAGATTGTTAGAACCTAAATTTTGATTTAAATTTAAAATGAGTGATGTTTAGTCCCCAATTTGCCTAGCATCAAAGAACAAAGAACAAAGAACAATACAGCACAGGAACAGGCCCTTCGGCCCTCCAAGCCCGCGCCGCTCCCCGGTCCAGGATTGAATCCTGAATCCAGGATCCCCGCCCAATTTTCCAGCCTATCTACATACCAATATCCTATCCACCGAGCTGTCCCTCACAGCTACGATGCATTGTTCATTACAACCTATTAACTTACCCCCACCCCCCCATTCCAGACCATGTGATCTCCAGGGAGAGGCGAAAACCCAGAGTGAAAAACCCCAGGGCCAATATGGGGAAAAAAAAATCTGGGAAATTCCTCTCCGACCCCCTGAGGCGATCGAAACGAGTCCAGGAGATCACAATGGCCCCGATCGGAAAATGCTTCCCAACCCTAGTCATTTCCACTTCCACGAACACCATATGAATCCCCTGCCCCCGAGACAGGTTCCCAACTATCCGCAGTCTCACTCTGTACTGGCACCAGCAAGATGATCGTAGAATGAAGCCTTGAAACGAGAAACCAGGAACAATTAGCCTGCGCCGCTCCCTGGTCCAAACTAGATCACTCTTTTGTATCCCTCCATTCCCACTCCGTTCATATAGCTGTCTAGATAAGTCTTAAACGTTCCCAGTGTGTCCGCCTCCACCACCTTGCCCGGCAACACATTCCAGGCCCCCACGACCCTCTGTGTGAAATATGTCCTTCTGATATCTGTGTTAAACCTCCCCCCCTTCACCTTGAACCTATGACCCCTCGTGAACGTCACCACCGACCCGGGGAAAAGCTTCCCACCGTTCACCCTATCTATGCCTTTCATAATTTTATACACCTCTATTAAGTCTCCCCTCATCCTCCGTCTTTCCAAGGAGAACAACCCCAGTTTCCCCAATCTCTCCTCATAACCAAGCCCCTCCATACCAGGCAACATCCTGGTAAACCTCCTCTGTACTCTCTCCAAAGCCTCCACGTCCTTCTGGTAGTGTGGCGACCAGAACTGGACGCAGTATTCCAAATGCGGCCGAACCAACGTTCTATACATCTGCAACATCAGACCCCAACTTTTATACTCTATGCCCCGTCCTATAAAGGCAAGCATGCCATATGCCTTCTTCACCACCTTCTCCACCTGTGACGTCACCTTCAAAGATCTGTGGACTTGCACACCCAGGTCCCTCTGCGTCTCTACACCCTTTATGGTTCTTCCATTTATCGTGTAGCTCCTCCCTACATTATTCCCACCAAAATGCATCACTTCGCATTTATCAGGATTGAACTCCATCTGCCATTTCCTTGCCCAAATTTCCAGCCTATCTATATCCTTCTGTAGCCTCTGACAATGTTCCTCACTATCTGCAAGTCCTGCCAGTTTTGTGTCGTCCGCAAACTTACTGATCACCCCAGTTACTCCTTCTTCCAGATCATTTATATAAATCACAAACAGCAGAGGTCCCAATACAGAGCCCTGCGGTACACCACTAGTCACAGGCCTCCAGCCGGAAAAAGACCCTTCCACTACCACCCTCTGTCTTCTATGACCAAGCCAGTTCTCCACCCATCTAGTCACCTCCCCCTTTATCCCATGGGATCCAACCTTTTTCACTAGCCTACCATGAGGGACTTTGTCAAACGCTTTACTAAAGTCCATATAGACAACATCCACGGCCCTTCCTTCGTCAACCATTTTGGTCACTTCTTCAAAAAACACCACCAGGTTCGTGAGGCATGACCTCCCTCTCACAAAACCATGCTGACTATCGTTAATGAGTTTATTCCTTTCTAAATGCGCATACATCCTATCTTTAAGAATCTTCTCCAACAACTTCCCCACCACGGACGTCAAGCTCACCGGCCTATAATTACCCGGGTTATCCTTCCTACCCTTCTTAAATAACGGGACCACATTGGCTATCCTCCAATCCTCTGGGACCTCACCTGTGTCCAGTGACGAGACAAAGATTTGCGTCAGAGGCCCAACTATTTCACCTCTCGTCTCCCTGAGCAGCCTTGGATAGATTCCATCAGGCCCTGGGGATTTGTCAGTCTTTATATTCTCTAACAAACCTAACACTTCCTCCTTTGTAATGGAGATTTTCTCCAACGGTTCAACACTCCCCTCCGAGACACTCCCAGTCAACACATCCCTCTCCTTAGTGAATACCGACGCAAAGTATTCATTTAGGATCTCCCCTACCTCTTTGGGCTCCAAGCATAAGTCCCCACTTTTGTCCCTGAGAGGTCCGATTTTTTCCCTTACAACCCTTTTGTTCCTAACGTATGAATAAAATGCCTTGGGATTCTCCTTAATCCTGTCTGCCAAGAACATTTCGTGACCCCTTTTTGCTCTTCTAATTCCCCGTTTGAGTATTTTCCTACTTTCATTATACTCCTCCAGAGCTCCCTCCGTTTTTAGCTGCTTGGACCTAACATACACCTCTCTTTTCCTTTTGACCAGTCCCTCAATTTCCCTGGTTATCCACGGTTCTCTAATCCTACCCTTCCTATCCTTCTTTTTTACAGGCACATGCTTGTCCTGTAGCCCTAACAACCGTTCCTTAAAAGACTGCCACATACCAGATGTGGATTTACCCTCAAACAGCCTCTCCCAATCAAGAGCTGCCAATTTCTGCCTGATCCCAATAAAGTTAGCCTTCCCCCAATCCAACACCTTACCCTTGGGACACCACTCATCCTTTTCCATCACTATCCTAAAGCTAACAGAATTGTGGTCACTGTTTGCCACATGTTCCCCGACCAAAACTTTGAAGACCTGACCGGGTTCATTCCCCAGCACCAGGTCCAGTATAGCCCCCTCTCTAGTTGGGCTGTCCACATATTGTTCCAACGAACCCTCCTGTACACATTTTACAAATGCCTCACCATCCAGAGTCCCTGCCCTCAGCGATTTCCAGTCTATACCAGGGAAATTGAAGTCTCCCACTACAACAACCCTATATTTCCTGCACCTATCCAGTATCTCCTGACATATCCATTCTTCCACTTCCCTTGGGCTGTTGGGGGGCCTGTAGTACACCCCCAACATAGTGACTGCGCCTTTCCTGTTTCTAAGCTCCACCCAGAGTGACTCGCTACACGACTCCTCCGAATTGTCCTCCCTCTGCACCGCTGTAATATGCTCTCCAACCAATACCGCTACTCCCCCACCTCTTTTGGCCCCTCTTCTGTCTCGCCTAAAACACTTGTACCCTGGAATATTCAGCTGCCAGTCCTGTCCCTCTTTCAACCAAGTCTCCGTCACCGCAACCACATCCAAATTCCTCGTGCGCATTAAGGCCCCAAGTTCGTCTGTTTTACCTGCTACGCTCCTTGCATTGAAGTATAAGCACTCCAGACCCCCAGGCTCAGTGAGGTCGTCCTCCCCCAGAGTGCTCTTCTTCTTTGCCAGCCTTGTCCCAGCCCCAAGCTCGTCCCCAGCCACCACACTTATAGACCTAATAGTTTGATCCCCACCCCCCTGCCACACTAGTTTAAACCCCCCCGAACTGCATTAGCAAAGCTCCCAGCCAGGATATTTGTGCCCTTCCAACTTAGTTGTGACCCCTCCCTCTTGTACAGGTGCCATCCTCTCCTGAAAACCTCCCATTGGTCTATGAAAATAAAGCCCTCCCTCCTGGACCAGTCCTTTAGCCAGGCATTCATTTGAACCAACTCCCTATTCTTATCCTCACTGGCACGAGGCATTGGGAGCAGCCCAGAGATGGCCACCCTAGTGACCCTACTTTTTAACCTATTTCCCAACTCCCTGAATTGCTCCCTTAGGACCCCCCTACTCTTCCTATCTACGTCATTTCCACCAATGTGTATAATGACATCCGTTTCTTTATCTTCCCCTTTTAAAATGCCTCCTATCCGCTCGGAGACATCCGTGACCCCAGCACCAGGTAGGCAGACTACCATCCTGGAGTCCCGTTCGCCCCCACAGAATCGCCTGTCTGTCCCTCTAACTGACGCATCCCCCACCACTATCGCTCTCCTAACCCCTCTCTTCCCTTTCCGGGCCACAGAGCCTGACTGTGTGCCAGTGACCTGGTCACTGTGTCTTACCCCTGGAGAGGCACACTCCTCCACACTATCTAAAACAATGTACCTGTTTTGGAGTGGGACAACCACAGGTGACCCTTCTTCTAACTGTCCACTCCCCTCCCCTCTCACACCTGTCACCAAGCCCTTCCTATTTTGAGACACCTCTGGAGACCTCCCTTGTACTTTACCCTTCTGCCCTTTACTCCTCCTAACTGTGACCCACGTGTCATTCTCCCGATGCCCCGGTGTAACTAGTTGCCTATAACTGCTGTCAATTTTTCTCCCATTTTCCCTGATTAGGCTAAGGTCAGCGATCTTTGTTGGCGATCAGTATGTCGCTGTGGCCTTAGCTTCACCAACTAGACAAGCTGCCAAACCAAGTCTAAATCAGAGTTGTAGAACCATATTGTTCTGCTCAAAACCAAACTAAGATTGCTTCACTACATCAGCTCTGTTGCCGGCATAAATTTCTTCCATAAGCTTTATAATTAAGATGCAGTACTCAATAGCTCTGCATCTCTTCCAACTTTCATTGAAACTCTATTTCATGACTTCAACCTCTGACTCCTCAAAATATTTCCAGCCAACATCGCCATTTCAGCCATTTAAATGCTATAGATGGCATCATTGGTCATCTTCCTCTGTGCTGTACAACTCCAGTAACTCTCCATGTCCCATCCGATTGACCTCAACTCCCTTTAGAATGAGAATAATCTCCATTAGAAACAACAACGACAAATGTTGTTCCCAAATGATCTGTCCTGAACGTTCCTGAATGCAGGAGGCCTGCTTGCAGTTGTAAAAGTTAGTGTTCAATCTGGACATCAACAGCTTGGGTTTTATGCAATGCTGCATTTCTTATTCTGCAACAATCTTCTGGAGTGGTTTAAAAGGAAATGGCAACTTTGATTGTATTTGAATTGTGGTCCATTCTTTTTCATTAAAGATTCAGTTTGACTTTTTAATTGCTGTACTTATTTCTGGTTATACTTCATTACAATTTGGTTGCATCCCATTCTTTAATCAAAATCATGTAAACATAATTACACCATTCTGAGTACCAACAAATTGCAGTAATCATGTTTTGAAACGGAAGTTCATAAATAAGCTGACATCTAGCAATCTGAATGGAGACATTTGTTCCACTAGCTTCTGACAATCACAGGAAGCAATAGGATTAGTCTGTCAACCATTCAAATTACCAATAGTATTCAGCTAAAGTGACTTTAAATTTTGCGTGTATATTCTGAGAAAGATTGCTTTGCAGTGTTAGGAAAACATTTATGATTTTGTGAGTTCGTATGTTTCTAAAAAGTTCGAAAAGTGTTAATTGTCAATTATATGCATACTTACATATACAAGACATATTGATGCATGTTCTTTAAACAATGTCACTTTCTTACAAGGTGCTTGTAAAATAAAGGCAGCGTTACATAAAGCAATTGTAAAATTATATTCAACTGCAGTGTGGTACATTTGCCAGTTTCAAAGACAGCTGTATTCAACACTGCATTAACCAATATTCCTTTCCCTAAAATAAGTAAAAATACCATTCCTCTAATGAGCTCCGAAAGCTTGTGCTACCAAATAAACCAGTTGGACTTTAACCTGGTGTTGTGAGACTTCTTACTATGCCTACCCCAGTCCAATACTTGCATCTCCACATCGAGAAATTCACAAACTAATTCATTGTAAGTGGTAAGCTCAACTTGAAAGTGGCTGTATGCTTCTAACTGATTATAAGAGTACTCAAACACTTCTTACTTTAGTGTGCGAGACTGATTAACAATTGACTATGTTTCCAATAAAGAATTATGATCTCCAGCTCATTTGCAACAACTGAACAAGAATGAACACTTTTGTTTAAGTTAGAGTCAAGAATTTTAATCAGTCTGCTGGCTTTATTACAAACTCATTTTTATTAATCTCCCAGGCGCATCTTCTTATCGGCTAACAACAATAGCATTGAGGTTTTCATTGCAATGAAAGGACAAATTCATCATGATGAAAATTATGTTGTGTTCAGTTATTTATCTGGTGAGTGAACTGAAGGTTTGGATAAACAAATCTTGATTATATCCAAGTTCACAGTGAATTGGTCAATACAATGAATGTTGTGTGTGCAAGAGTGTGACAAATCAGCATGAAGGTTGGCAACAAAATTGTTTAGTAATGTACCCACAAATAGTCAACTATTATTTATTAGATAATTTTTTGCTTGAAAATGAGTAAAACAAGCAACTGAGAGTAACTAAGGTCAGTCCAAAGATGTGTAGGAGGGTGGATTAGCTATGGTAAATGTGCGGGATTACGGGGATGGGCAGAGAGAAGGGCTTGGGAGGGATGATCTTTCAAATAGTCAGATGGGCTGAATGGCCTCTTTCTGCACTGTAGGGACTCTATTAAATATATTAATAGAAATTATTCTGGATAGCATAGTAGCAATAGTAAAACTATTGTTTAGTGGTCTTAACCATGGCTCAGTTAATAGCACATTTGCCTCTGAATGTGGGTTGAAGTCCCAGTTCAGGGTCTTCAACACACAGATCAAAGCTGGCACCCTAGTGCATTAATGATGGAGTGTTGCGTTGAATGAGATGCTGTCATTTAATAAGAGATTTAAATGAAGTCCCATCTGCTTTCTAAGGTGAACATAAATATCCCATGGCAGTATTTCAGAGAGCAGGGTTGCTATGCCTGGTAACCCAACCAATATTTATCCCCCAATTAACATCATTAAAAAAAAATCTGGTTATTATTACACTGCTGATCATGAGAGCTTGCTGTGCACAAATTATTGCTGGGCTTCCTACATCACAACAATGACTATACTTCAAAAGTACATCAATGGCAGTAAAGTCGTTTGGGTTGCATTAAGGTTGTGAAAGGTGCACGTCTTCTTTCGTTAATATTCTTAGAAGTCAGAAAATAATTAAATTCTGATTCTTTGAGGTGTTTATCTGGGCAAGTCCTGCATGAGGATAAGTAAATCATTTGTGAATTAGGTAAATACTTTGCATGGGTTTTCACTTGAAGTTGATGTTGCCAAGGTGTCAGCAGGTGTGCAGGGCTTGTGGCATGCTGAATCCCCCAACAAATGACAATGGCTCAGAAACCTGACATGATCCCACTCACCCCCAGGTTTAACTGGGGCATGTTCGAAGATGAGCAAGAAACTCTGTGGAATTGTTGGGTCAGTCATTTAAATATTTAATAAATCAATTAGTTAAGTCTTCCTTAAGGTTTCCTGAACTGTGTGGAACTCATGAGGGCCAACAAGGCGAGAGCACCATAGAAATTAATTGATTGATGAAACTGACGGGCTTGAAAGTCTTTAACCTTTAAAAATCGCACATTGCTGGGTCTGCCTTTGGAGGGCTACCAACCCTCCAGGATTGGCCTGGAGGGACCAGGAATTGAAGATGAAGGTCAATCTCCAGGAAACTCTGTGTGTAATCCTAGTGAAAAATCATCAGGACATTTAAAAAGATAGATTATTAAAAATTTTCATTTGATCATTTCTCTTTACCACGTTCTCCGTAATTTTATATTGGATATTTTGGATGTCTGATCTAAAAAAGTTTGATAGTCTTTTATGCCAGCTAAACCGAGATGGCACAGAGGCAACAGACAAGGCCTGTCACCAGGGCCATGGTTGGATGTATCAATGCACTAGTAGATTCTGTTGGGGAAGGTGGCGGTGTATGTATGATTGTTAATGACTTCTTAAAATTAATTTTTGCAGCTTCCAGAATGATTAATAAAGAGAGTCTGAGAGCAGGGGGTCTTTACAATTCTAACTGTGACTGTGACATTTCTCCTTTCAGTACTATATATTGAACTGAAAGCTGCTTGAGATCACCAGGCTAAGTGATCTTCACTTTTCCCAGGGCTAGCAGGGGCAGTCCAACAATAAAACCCCATCCCAGGGGAGAATCCTGAGGTCAATCCCTATGCCCCCAGCCCGAGCTCAGGCAACCCTTAGGCTCCTTGGGGCCCTTCCCTCTGCAGCCTGGCAGCAGCAGAGGGGCACATGGACAGAGCACTGACTTTGTTGCTCCCCCTTCGTCAGATGGAGTGGATATCTGATATCTTCGTCAGATGGAGTGGATATCAGATATCCACTCCATTTGACGATGATATCAGATATCCACTCCATCTGACGAAGATATCAGATATCCACTCCATCTGACGAAGGAGCAGCACTCCGAAAGCTACTGGCATTTGCTACCAAATAAACCTGTTGGACTTTAACCTGATGTTGTTAAAACTCTTACTGTGTTTACCCCAGTCCAACGCCGGCATCTCCACATCAGTTTTGAAACCACAGGTCTTACTCAAAGTTCAATATTTCCAGACAAAATTTAACATTCTTCCTCCATTATTATGACACAAGGCATGCTGATTGAATGTAAAGTTTAAAATTTATGTCAAAAAGCTTATTTTCCTTGGAAAATTGTGCGGGGGTGGGGGGGGAGGGGGGGCGGGCAGGATGTGGCAGGAGACGAAGCAGTGCTGTTCCTGAGCTGAGAAAGAAACCTTCCAGTTCACTCACAGCCACCTTCCTCTCCCTAAACTTTAATTGTCTCCCTCATATGGTGCCAGCCAGTTTTCTCAACTATGAGTGACGACCTGCAACCAAGTACTCATTTGTCATCCACGGCTCTTCAACAGCATTCAAATGAAGAGAGTGCCAGTTTGGACACTGACAAACCCATGCCCATGTTGGGTGGAAAGGCCTGTCGCTCTCCAATGCTGATTCCCTTTGCTGAATAAGCATCTCTGCAGCCTTAGTTTTTGATACTGTGCTGTTGGCAGCTGTGCCTTCAACTGCCTTGGTCCTAAGCTCATTATGTCTATATTAAACTTCTTAGCTGCTCTCTTCTCTTTTCAGACACCCGTAATGTATGCAATTTTGCCCAAGCTTTTGGTAATGTGTCCAAATGCCTTCCTTTGTGGTTCTTGTCAATTCTTTGCTGATTACACTCCTGTGAAGCACCTTGGTACGTTTTGCTATGTTAAAGATACTGTTTGTTATAAAGATGTTCACTGATGGAGCATTAATGGTTCTCGCTGGAAGTCTGTTATGCTTTTCACTATTCCGATATAGAGGGCAGGGGTTCACTTTTTATCTCAAAATTTACTCAAGGCTGCTTCATTTTATATTCATGGCTCCAGCTCTATATTCACAGTTCAAGAAACACAATATCTCTCTGAAATATTGCCAGCACAGTACGGAAGAGAATAATATTTAATCTTAATATTTTATGCATGAATGGGCTGACAGTTTGGACCTTCATTGTCACAATTCTAGGTTCTCATCAGAATCTTTTGTTCAGTTAATCTTTTAAGTCACTGCCAAGGAGTCCATATTCTTCATGCAAATGTAACTGTATCAAATTAAAACACGTAGAGAATGTTTTGTTCTAGTTTAATATTGAACATAAAAGTTAGAAACAAAGGTCTATCAAATACACAGTTCCACAGCAGCTCTTGAAACCACAAAATTCTTCCAAGATCTGAAATTCTTATTTAATTCTGCATTTCTACTTTTGAAAATGCTCCAGCAATTATTTCCCAGTTGCGATAAAGCAGGATTGTACAAGAAATATGGCACAAAACAGGTCATTCAGCCCAACCAGTAATGATGACATTCACGCTGCAGCAAAGTCTCCTCCCAACTTCCCTCATCAATACCTATCAGCATAACCCTCTATTCCTTTCTCCCTCATATGCATGTCTCCCCGCTCCTTCACTGCATCTATACCATTCATTTCAATCACTCCCTGTGGAAGTGAGCTCCACAATCTCAAATGTTTGGGTTTTTAAAAAAATTCCTGATTGGGTTTCTTGGTGACCTCAATTTCGGCTCTTCCCCACAAGAGGAAATATTTTTTCTGTAATCATTCCATCAAACCTTTCAAAATGTTGAAGGGCTCAGCCTTTTTTCAAGAGGGAAGAGAGCCTGAACATAACTTTTTTATATGTATACCCATGTTTTCTGATATCCTCGCACATCTTCTCTCCAGTGCCTCTATATCGTTGTTTTAGTAAGATGTCCAGAATTGCCAGTGTATTCAAAGAAATGAAATTAATATGGGCAACAGGAGTCTAGCCCACCAGTCAGAGAACTGATGGGGAACCTCAGAGTTCCATGGGGTGACCTAACGGTAGTAAAGTGTATTAAAGTGCTTTTGATGTCATTGTCGGGTTTTCCCCAGGATTCAGGACCTCAGCGGCAGAAAGCTTCCCATTCAGGAGCTGTCAGCAAATCAGAGGCTGGCAGATCTTCATTATAGACAACGCCAATGGGGGCCACCAACCAGAGGCTCAAGGTTCACTGAGGGAGTGGCAGGAAAGGCAGCACATAGAAAAACTACAGCACAAACAGGCCCTTCGGCCCACAAGTTGTGCCGAACACATCCCTACCTTCTAGACCTACCTATAACCCTCCATCCTATTAAGTCCCATGTACTCATCCAGGAGTCTCTTAAAAGACCCTCTTGAGTTCGCCTCCACCACCCCTGACGGCAGCCGATTCCACTCACCCACCACCCTCTGTGTGAAAAACTTACCCCTAACATCTCCCCTGTACCTACCCGCCAGCACCTTAAACCTGTGTCCTCTCGTAGCAGACATTTCCACCCTGGGAAAAAGCCTCTGAGAGTCCACCCGATCTATGCCTCTCAACATCTTATACACCTCTATTAGGTCTCCTCTCATCCTTCGTCTCTCCAAGGAGAAAAGACCGAGCTCCCTCAGCCTATCCTCATAAGGCATGCCACTCAATCCAGGCAACATCCTTGTAAATCTCCTCTGCACCCTTTCAATCTTTTCCACATCCTTCCTATAGTGAGGCGACCAGAACTGAGCACAGTACTCCAAGTGGGGTCTGACGAGGGTCTTATATAGCTGCATCATTATCCCCGGACTCCTAAACTCAATCCCTCGATTGATAAAGGCCAGCACACCATATGCCTTCTTAACCACCTCCTCCACCTGCGGGGCCGATTTCAGAGTCCTATGGACCCGGACCCCAAGGTCCTTCTGATCCTCTACAGTACTAAGAGTCTTATATTGTACTCCTTCATCCCATTTGTCCTACCAAAATGGACCACGATGCATTTATCTGGGTTGAAGTCCATCTGCCACTTCTCCGCCCAGTCTTGCATCCTATCTATGTCCCTCTGTAACTTCTGACATCCCTCCAGACTATCCACAACCCCACCAACCTTCGTGTCGTCGGCAAACTTACCAACCCATCCCTCCGCTTCTGACATGCATCAGAAGAGTGAGGGGGCGGGAGTTGGAGGCAAGAGTGTGGTGGCTTTCAGCGCCATTCCTCCCACCCCCTCCCAATGCCAAGTTCCTCAATTGTGCACAGAATTACTGATAACGAGGGATCCCCGAGAAGGCTATTGGGGGTTTGCTGGGCAGCCTTTGGGATGTACAGGAAAGCCATGCAGTTCCCATGTAATCACTGAGTCACCACTGAATTGCGCTCCGCTCAAGGCCTAATGTGTGTCAATTGGTTTATTATTGAGTCTAATTGACATCCTGCTGCTGGTGGCTGGAATCCTGCATCAGCGCCTTGCATCTTCATTGAGGGAAATTTTGCCACCACCAAGATCCTGATGTGGGGTCTCTCCAATGATTCAGTAGGCCTGGCCATCATGTTTGCCTGTGACGGACTGCATTAAATCCAACCCTAAACTAGTCTGACCAAGACTCGATACAGGTTTAGCTTAGCTTCTGAACTTTTCAATTCTATCCCTCCCAAAATAAACCCCAATGTTTTTTTTAAGAAAACAGTTGATAACCTGTGACACAAAGTTAGTGATTGTATTTCATAGAATGATAGAACATAGAACGTAGAACAGTATAGCACAGTACAGGCCCTTCGGCCCTTGATGTGCCGAGCTTTGTCCGAAACCAAGATCAAGCTATCCCTATCATTCTGGTGTGCTCCATGTGCCTATCTAATAACTGCTTGAAAGTTCCTAAAGTGTCCGACTCCACTATCACAGCAGGCAGTCCATTCCACACCTCCGAGTAAAGAACCTACCTCGGACATCCCTCCTATATCTCCCACCATCAACCTTATAGTTATGCCCCCTACTAACAGCTACATCCACCCGAGAAAATAGTCTCTGAATGTCCACTCTATCTATCCCCCTCATCATCTTATAAACCTCTATTAAGTCGCCTCTCATCCTCCTCCGCTCTAAAGAGAAAAGCCGTAGCTCCCTCAACCTTTCCTCATAAGACCTACCCTCCAAACCAGGTAGCATCCTGGTAAATCTCCTTTGAACACTTTCCAGTGCTTCCACATCCTTCTTACAGTGAGGTGACCAGAACTGCACACAATATTCCAAATGTGGTCTCACCAAGGTCCTGTAAAGTTGCAGCATAACCCAATGGCTCTAAAACTCAAACCCCCGTTAATAAACGCTAACACACTATAGGCCTTCTTCACGGCTCTATCCACTTGAGTGGCAACCTTCAGAGATCTGTGGATATGAACCCCGAGATCTCTCTGTTCCTCCACATTCCTCAGAACCCTGCCGTTGACCCTGTAATCCGCATTCAAATTTGTCCTCCCAAAATGAATGACCTCGCACTTATCAGGGTTAAACTCCATCTGCCATTTTTCGGCCCAGCTCTGCATCCTATCAATGTCTCTTTGCAGCCTACAACAGCCCTCTAAAATAAAATCATAAAAGCTACAGCACGGAGACAGTTGTACTCAGAGATTTCTTTGTTCCTCTACCCCACAAAGATTTGCATCTTCCAAGTATTCTTCCTCTTTGTCTTTCTGTGTTGAATTGCATTTACCAATTATTTGCCCATTCTGAAGTTTATTAATGTTTTTCTGTAATTTTTTGTAGTCTTCCTCAGTGTTGGCATTCACTCCATCTCATGCTTAATTTGGTGTTGTCCACAAACTTAGAAATAGTGTTTTGAATTCCAAAGTCCAAGTCAACAATGTAAATTGTGAATAGCAGTGGTCCCAGCTGGGATCTTTGTAAAACACCACTGCCCAACCTCTGCCCCTGTGAACTGTTTTTTGCTCCCACTGCCTGCTTTCTGCCTTGAAGTCAATTAGCAGTCTATTCTGCTTCCTGTCTCTGACTCTGCATTCTCTGACATTGTTCATTCGTCTTTTTTGGAGAACTGTACCAAAGATGTTTTGAAAATCAGATAAATTACATCTACTGTTCTACCATTGTCTACAGTCTGTGTTGGGTGTAATTCCTGCCACAAAGCCGGTAATCAAAAATCCTGGACTCATCCGCTTGGGCTACTCAATACATGCATAATAGTAGATATAATTCTATTGAAAAGCCAGGGTAAGGAGAACACCAAATAGAACCAAAAATATAGGGAGTGATTCTCCCATACCGCTGTGCTAATTCTGGGACATTGTTAGCAAGGCCAACATTTATTCTCCATCCCAATGTTCCCTGGAGGTGGAGGTGTGGAGCCTTCCTGTGAAATACTACTGTGTGTAGGTGGGGAGAATCCCGCGGCGGGTGATGCACAGGATTCACACGTGTTCCCGCCGCGATAGCATCTCCCAGCGCAGGATTTCTGGCAGCGTCTGCTCCACACCAGAAATCGGTGGGGAGGTGGGATAAGTATGTTACACCAAATTTTAATATAATTTAAATGCAATTAGCGGGCCCGGGACCGAAGACTCCAGGCTGGCTCGTATCTCCCACCCTGCCAGAGTATTTCGCTCCAGTAGGATTTACAGTAGCTCCCCACTTTTGGGGAACTAGTGGCCTGACCCCGCTGGAGTGAAGGGGGGCAATTGGGGCCACCCAGAGGGTCAGGCAGCGGGTGCCCCCTGGGCATTGGTACCCTAGCAATGCCAGCCTGTTCACTGCTACTTTAACCCCTGGGCAAATTGCCAGTGCCCAGAGGGCACCTTGACACAGCCCATCGGTCATGGGGCAGTGCCAAGAGGGCCCCACTGCCACTCTGCAGTCGGGGTTGGTGGAGGAGGGAGGCCAGTGATTAGGGCGGGCTGGGAGGGGTGGGGGGGCAGTTAGCCTGTTTGGGGTGAGGGGGGAGTTTTCAGCACTGTGGGTGGGGTCAGGACTGCGCGGGGGTTGCTGGAGATCGGGGTGGGCATCAGCCCGGGAATGGTCAGGGGCCAGCAATGTGGGGCTGGCCAGCGATTGAGGAGGCCGTCAGTGCAGGGCCACTGCACATGCGCTGAACGTGGCAGTGACAGATCGGCGCATGTACAGTGACCCGTTCAGCCCGCTGATTTCAGCCTCTCCAGCGTGAATAGGCCCTGCCCCCTAGTTTTTAATTATATTCATGCTGGTGGCCTTTGCAGTGCACAGAGTGGAAGATTTTTCTCTGAACTCCCACTTAAAAAAAAGTGTGAATTACTCCAGTTTTCAAGCAAGTTTGACACTTAGAATGTTTTTGGGAGAATTCCAGACATAAAGTTTATTTTATGTTTTGCCTTTGTGGAGGATTTTTTAAAAGAATTGCAGCTTACTATTGATGGAACCTTATTCTGTGAGATTTTATTCCTGAAGGCAACAAGGTACAGATCTGTTCAAGGCTATTAAATGCTTTTTCATTAAATTCTAGAAATACGGGCATTGTTAGCAAGGCAAGTTTTATTATCCATCCCTACTTTCCCTGGAGGTGGAGGTGTGGAGCCTTCTTGCTGAATCACTACTGTTTGTGAGGTGAAGTTACCACAACAATGCTACTGGGTAGCACTGACCTCATTCATTACGTATCTGGGGTTTAGGGCCATATTCCATGGCAGGGCAGGCATGATTGCCTGTACCCTGCTGTCATATCTGGGTGCCATATTGTAAAGGTGCCTGACATCACTGACCCACATTGAAGAAGGAAGATGGACCTCCAGGGACATGCAGAGGCTGGAAGATGGACCTCCTTGATGGCACTGGAAGATCCACCTGTGCCACTGTGCCGCCCATGGGGCAGCAGGGTGGCACAGTGGTTAGCACTGCTGCCTCACAACGCCAGAGACCCGGGTTTGACTCCCAGCCTGAGTCACTGTCTGTGGAGTTTGCACGTTCTTCCCGTGTCTGTGTGGGTGTCCTCAGATGCTCCAGTTTCCTCCCACAGTCCAAAGATGTGCGGGTTAGGTGGGTTGGCCATGCTAAATTGCCCCTTAGTGTCAGGGGAGACTAGCTAGGATAAATACATGGGATTAGGGGATGGGATTGTAGTCAGTGCAGACTCGATGGACCAAATGACCTCCTTCTGTGCTGTAGGGTTCAGTGAGATGTTCCTCTCACCCAGTGCAGTGGTGTTCCAGGGTCACTGGTGGCATCCATATCATACTCTGGAGGCAGCCCCAGACATTGCTCAGACAAGTCTGACTCATGTATGCCATATTGTGCTAGATGTGTTTTGAACTGGCATGTTATCCCCCGACGTTGCAGAGAACCGGGCGTGAGATGAGGATTCCAGTTGGCTCTTCATTTGCAAATGCAAATCAGTTTTACACCGGCCTTCAGCAGGTTTCCCAATCACCTGGCAGGCACCAGCTGAAGATCCCGTGGGATAAATATAGGGGAGGCAATGGCCTAGTGGTATTATTGCTAAACTATTAATCCAGAAACTCAGCTAATGTACTGGGGACCCAGGTTCTAATCCCACCATGGCAAATGGTGGAATTTGAATTCAATTTTTAAAAAATCTGGAATTAAGAATCTACTGATGACCATGAAACCATTGTTGATTGCCAGAAAAACCCATCTGGTTCATCAATGTACTTTAGGAAAGAAAATCCTTACCTGATTTAGTCTATATGACTCCAGAACCACAGCAATGTGGTTGACTCTCAACTGCCCTCTGAACAAGGGCAACTAGGATGGGCAATAAATGCTGGCGAGTCAGCGATGCCCATGTCCCACTAATGAATTTTTAAAAATTCTCACTGGTCTAAAATTGATTTTTGGACCTCCCACCAAATTCTTGCCTCCTGCCCATCATTGAACCCACTGGCAAGGGCATGGGAGAATGGCATTTGGAAATGATGGCATTCCCTTGCACCTGCTGCCCTTGTTCTTCTAGGAGGTAGAGGGCAGACTTTAGAGAGTTGCTGTCAGAGAACTCTTGGCGCAGTAAGTAGTCTCACAACACCAGGTTAAAGGCCAACAGGTTTATTTGGTGGTATGAGCTTTCGGAGCGCTGCCCCTTCATCAGGTAAGTGCAGGATTTGTTTCACAAACAGGGTATATAGAGACACAAACTCAATTATAAGGTAATGGTTGAAATGCGAATCTTAACAGGTAATCAAGTCTTTACAGGTGCAGACAATGTGAGTGGAGAGAGGGTTAAGCACAGGTTAAAGAAGTGTGAATTGTCTCCAGCCAGGACAGTTAGTGAGATTTTGCCGTGTTATAGGTTGATCTGAGTCTTGGTGAGATCTTGGTGAGTGGTGAAATTACTGCACAGCACAACCATGTTTCACTAATTATGGAGTGGTCTTGTTAAGTGAAGAATGGGCTGATGACCCTGCTTAGTTCTAGTTGATGTCAATCTTTTTTTTGCATTTCAAGGTATCCTTGAAGATTCTGAAGTAAATGATCAGTACATTTTTGGCACAGTACTTCCCCATTCCTGTCAGGTGATGCATGTGACAACCTGTTCCAGTGTCTCAAATAGCATCACAGTGTTGACATAAACATTTGGAGTTGAGTACAATTTTTAAATTGGATGATCAAACAGACGGACAGGAAAAAGCCATTCGGTCTCTTAAGCCTTTCCTACCAATTAATTCAGCAGTGGGATCTGAGTGCAGACCACATGACGCTTTGTTGACTTGCATTTTGTTTTCACTATTTGAAGTTAATGATGGTTCTATTAATATATAAATGATTAAACATTTTCTATAACTCACAATTAAATAGTTGGCATGTATTAAATGTGTTTAATCTTATTCGGGAGGTCACAGTTAGTGAACAAGCCCGATTTCAATCTTGCGGCCCACTGAGATGAAGAAGGGCCACTCATGCATCCCACTCACTAATTTAATTAGATCATGGCTGAGCTGTACCTCAATTACAATTACCAGTTCCATGTCCCTTGAGACACTTAACTCATAATAGGGCACGGTGGCACAGTGGTTAGCATTGCTACCTCACAGCGCCACAGATTCGGGTCCAACTCCAGACTTGGGTCACTGTCTGTGTGGAGTTTGCACATTCTCCCCGTGTCTGCGTGGGTTTCCTCCGGGTGCTCCGGTTTCCTCCCACGCTCCAAAAATGCCCAAGTTAGGTTGATTGGCCATGCTAAATTGTCCTTAGTGTCAGGGGGACTAGCTAGAGTAAATACATGGGGTCATGGGGATAGGGTCTGGGTGGGATTGTGGTCGGTGCAGACTCGATGGGCTAAATGGCCTCCTTCTGCATTGTATGATGCTATTAATAAAACTTAAAACGTTTTCCTCCTGGGTCTCCTGCAGTACCGGCAGTGGCCACTACCACTCCTGGTGGTGCTGCCAGTTCTGCAGAGCTTCCAGCCTCCAACTGGGCAGCAACTCCATGAGGCAGAACTTCCTCCTGGAGAATGATGGCAGTCTTGCCTCATAATAACTAAAGATCTATTGGCTGAAAAATTAAAGTGGGATAGTCGGTTAAGTGGTGGCGGGCTCACCCCTGACATTTACGCATGATTGTAGGTAGCCTGCCCACAGCATATAATGTGGAGATGCCGGCGTTGGACTGGGGTAAACACAGCAAGACGTCTTACAACACCAGGTTAAAGTCCAACAGGTTTATTTGGTAGCAAACGCCACGAGCTTTCGGAGCGCTGCTCCTTCGTCAGGTGAGTGGGAGATCTGTTCACAAACAGGGCACATAGAATCATAGAAATCATAGAAACCCTACAGTGTAGAAAGAGGCCATTCGGCCCATCGAGTCTACACCGACCACAATCCCACCCAGGCCCTACCTCCATATCCCTACATATTTACCCACTAATCCCTCTAACCTACCCATCTCAAGACACTAAGGGGCAATTTTAGCACGGCCAATCAACCTAACCCGCACATCTTTGGACTGTGGGAGGAAACCGGAGCACCCGGAGGAAACCCACGCAGACACGAGGAGAATGTGCAAACTCCATACAGACACATAGAGACACAAACTCAATTTACAGAATAATGATTGGAATGCGAGTCTTTACAGCTAATCAAGTCTTAAAGGTACAGACAATGTGAGTGGAGAGAGCATTAAGCACAGGTTAAAGAGATGTGTATTGTCTCCAGACAGGACAGTTAGTGAGATTTTGCAAACCAGGCAAGTCGTGGGGGTTACAGGTAGTGTGACATGAACCCAAGATCCCGGTTGAGGCCATCCTCATGTGTGCGGAACTTGGCTATCAGTCTTTGCTCAGCGACTCTGCACTGTCATGTGTCGTGAAGGCCGCCTTACCCGAAGATCAGAGGCCAAATGCCCGTGACCGCTGAAGTGTTCCCCAACAGGAAGAGAACACTCTTGCCTGGTGATTGTCGAGTGGTGTTCATTCATCCGTTGTCATAGCGTCTGCATGGTTTCCCCAATGTACCATGCCTCAGGACAGGAAGAGAACACTCTTGCCTGGTGATTGTCGAGTGGTGTTCATTCATCCGTTGTCATAGCGTCTGCATGGTTTCCCCAATGTACCATGCCTCAGGACATCCTTTCCTGCAGCGTATCAGGTAGACAACGTAGGCCGAGTTGCAACAATATGTACCGTGTACCTGGTGGATGGTGTTCTCACGTGAGATGATGACATCCGTGTCGATGATCAGGCACGTCTTGCAGAGGTTGCTGTGGCAGGGTTGTGTGGTGTCGTGGTCACTGTTCCCCTGAAGGCTGGGTAGTTTGCTGCGGACAATGGTCTGTTTGAGTTTGTGCGGTTGTTTGAAGGCAAGAAGTGGGGGTGTGGGGATGGCCTTGGCGAGATGTTCATCTTCATCAATGACTTGTTGAAGGCTCCGGAGGATTGTTGTAGCTTCTCCGCTCCGGGGAAGTACTGGACGACGAAGGGTACTCTGTGCACCGTGTCCCGTGTTTGTCTTCTGAGGAGGTCGGTGCGGTTTTTCACTGTGGTGCGTCGGAATGGCATATCCTGTTCTTATGAGGGCATCTTTCAGCGTCTAGAGGTATCTGTTGCGATCCTCCTCATCTGAGCAGATCCTGTGTATACGGAGGGCTTGTCCGTAGGGGATGGCTTCTTTAACATGTCTCGGGTGGAAGCTGGAGAAGTGGAGCACCGTGAGGTTATCCGTGGGCTTGCGGTACAGTGAGGTGCTGAGGTGACCATCCTTAATGGAGATGCGTGTGTCCAAGAATGCAACCGATTCCGGAGAGTAGTCCATGGTGAGTCTGATGGTGGGATGGAACTTGTTGATGTCATCATATAGTTGTTTCAGTGATTGTTCACCATGAGTCCAAAGGAAGAAAATGTCATTGATGTATCTAGTGTATAGCATCGGTTGAAGGTCCTTTGCGGTGAAGAAGTCTTGTTCGAACCTGTGCATGAGGATGTTGGCATATTGAGGTGCGAATTTGGTCCCCATGGCTGTTCCGTGTGTCTGGATGAAGAACTGGTTGTTGAAGGTGAAGACATTGTGGTCCAGGATGAAGTGAATGAGTTGTAAAATTGCATCTGGAAACTGGCAGTTGTCGGCGTTGAGTTCTGAGGCAGTTGCAGCAATGCCATCGTTGTGGGGGATGCTGGTGTAGAGTGCCGAGGCATCCATTGTGATGAGGAGTGCTCCTGGTTCAACTGCTCCATGTGTGCCGAGTTTCTGTCGGAAGTCCGTAGTCTCGCGACAAAAGCTGGGGGTTCTTTGTACAATGGGTTTCAGGATGCCCTCGACATAGCCGGAGAGGTTCTCACACAGGGTCCCATTGCCCGATACGATGGGACGGCCAGGTGTGTTTGCCTTGTCTGGAGACAATACACATCTCTTTAACCTGTGCTTAATGCTCTCTCCACTCACATTGTCTGTACCTTTAAGACTTGATTAGCTGTAAAGACTCGCATTCCAATCATTATTCTGTAAATTGAGTTTGTGTCTCTATGTGCCCTGTTTGTGAACAGATCTCCCACTCACCTGACGAAAGAGCAGCGCTCCGAAAGCTAGTGGCGTTTGCTACCAAATAAACCTGTTGGACTTTAACCTGGTGTTGTGAGATCTCTTACTCAGCATATAATCCTGCCCAGGAACCTTACGTCCAATTGAAACACATTTACCTTGTCTTATGCCTAAATTAACTCCTTAAGTGATAAATAGCATATGATAAATAATCAGTGTTTTTGTAAACTACATGAAGCACAAGCCACATGGATATCAATGCAGGCTATGCAAGTAGCAGTGTGTAGTGTTGCCTTTCCTGCGGAATTGAGGTAAAGCTGAGCAGCTCTAAGTGAACAAATCTCTCCTCCCTAGGTGTTTACCTTGTCAGTCAAGTTGGCTAATTTTTTCTTGGGTGCCATTAAAGCAAATGAAACCACTTGTTCCTTTTTTCAAGTAACCTTTTCAGAGCTGCATGCTTAATCAAGTTGATAGCACCAGCTACCAACATTATATACACTCAAGTAAGTCAGCAAATCTTCTTCAGGCTGCATGTATTGAAGCTAAATCAAAGGCAGATGAAACTCAATTTTGAATGGTGGTGCAAAATGGATGGCACTGGATTGACTGTCCATTATTCACCCATATAGATAATGGATAACCAACATGCTACTGCCTGTTTTTGTTCCAACCCCAAAGTTCTATTTCACCCACAAGGAGCCTACATATAAACTCAAGAAAATCTATAAAATTAAAGCAAAATACTGGAGCAACTGGAATAAAAACAACAAAAAGTGCTGGAAACATTCAATGGGTCAGGCAGCATTTGTACCAAGAGAAAAACAGAAAACATTTCAGGTCAATGGCTTTCAGCAGAATGGGGAGATGTTCAAGATTTAACAGGGTATATGTAATTGCAGAAACTGAAAAAAAGATATGGGAAAGGGAAGTAAATCTGTGATAGGGTGGAGGGCAGGAATGATTAAGTTAATTTATTAGTGTCACAAGTAGGCTTACATTAACACCGCAATGAAATTACTGTGAAAATCCCCTCGTCGCCACACTCCGGCACCTGTTCAGGGAATTTAGCATGGCCAATGCACCTAACCAGCACATCTTTCAGGCAGTGGGAGGTAACCCACGCAGACACAGGAAGAACGTGCAAACTCCACACAGACAGTAACCCGAGGCCAGAATTGAACACAGGACCCTGGCGCTGTGAGGCAGCAGTACTAATCACTATGCCACCATGCCACTCAGGAAATGGCAATGGTCCAAGATATTAAAAAAAGAAATGATAAGAAATGGGGCAGCATGGTGACACAGTGGTTATCACTGCTGCCTCACAGCGCCAGCGACCCGGGTTCGATTCCAGCCTTGGGTGAATGCGTGGAGTTTGCATATTCTCCCCATGTCTATGTGGGTTTCCTCTGAGTGCTCCAGTTTCCTTCCACTGTCCAAAGATGTGCAGGTTAGGTGGATTGGCCATGCTATATTGCCCCTTAGTGTCCAAAGATGTGTAGGTTAGGTGGATTAGCCATGCTAAGGTGTGGGGTTACGGGGATTGTGTGGGGGAGTGGGCCTGGATAAGGTGCTTTTTCGGAGAGCCACCACAGACTCAACAAGCTGAATGGCTTCCTTCTGCATTGTCGAACCATAGAATCTCTTCAATGCAGAAGGAGGCCTATCAGCCCATCAAGCCTGCATCGACAACGATCCCACCCAGATCTTATCCCTGTAACCCCAAGTTTTTACCATGTTAATCCCCCTGACATTTGGCGTGGCCAGTCCACCAAACCTGCACATCTTTGGACTGTGCGAGCAAACCAGAGCACCCAGAGGAAACCCACACGGACATGGGCAGAACATGTAGACTCCACACAGACAGACAGTCACCTGAGGCTGGAATTGAACCCAGGTCCCTGGCACTAAGACAGCAGTGCTAACCACTATACCACCATGCAGCCCCAGGTTCTATAACGGAAGTACTTAAACAAAAAGATGGGTCTCGAGGAGCTATGAATGATTATAGTACAATAGTAGAGGGAGATGGAAGCATAAAAGCCATGAGAAGGCAACTGTGGCCCAGGAATGTGGTGAACCCAGGAACATTGACCACCCTGCTGGCCATGTACCAAGAGATTTCCCTACACCAAGCACTAACCTATGCGTTCTCCACTCCCAATGGCTCTGGTGCGGCTGTCCTCCATTATTGGTATCTACTGCCCAAGAAAATGAGAGCAGTAGGTAAGATTTAAAGTTTTAAAACTCGAATTTAAGGCCGGAAAGCAATAAATAGAAAGTTGAGGTGCTGTTCCTTGAGCTTGCTTTGACATTGGAACAACATCGGATATAAAGAAATATCAGAGAGGGATTGGGCTGAAGAGTTTAAGTGGCAACTTTGAAAACTACATAAATGTGTTCAGCAGAGCAAGCATCTATATTTGCATTCGGGGTCCCCTGGTGTAGAGGATTGAATACAGTAGAACAGTTGGGAGAAGTGCAAGTAAATCACTGTTTCACCCACAAGTGTTTGGAGCTCTGGTTCATTGGAAGGGTGAGAAAAATAGTTGCACACAGGGTGATCTCCACAGTCATCAGTTGATAATTTTTTGGAACAATTAACTGTCCTAAAATGATGTTGTTCCACACATTAATGTATGAGCCATATGTGGTTTATTGGAAATCCAAGTCTGGCTAATTGAGTTTCTGATTAATGAAAAATGGCTAATATCCATTATTGCTGAGCACCTGATCTCAATACTCAGTTGCGCATTGCACACATCTGTACTTGAATGTTTTTGTGCACTTGTTAATAAGACCAAGGGCAGAGCATGCATATGTTTTTTGATCAGTGTGTAGCACAACATCTTAAGATACTGAATGGTGGTTGATGCTCATCCACTTTATATAAATGTGAAGTATATTTACTGGTATCTGCAATACGCGAGTGTACATAAATAGATATTTATATGTAATGTACATGGAGTATATAAAAGGTTTTTTCCACTATTATTTGTGTACGTGGATAGCCAATAATTTGTATTGGAGAATATTAGCCTGAAATTAAATAGGAGCAGAAATTATTACATTTTTGATGACGAAGGGTCATCGAGACTCAAAACGTTGGCTCTATTCTTTTCCCACAGATGCAATTTCCAGCATTTTCTGTTTTTGTTTCAGATTCCAGCATCCGCAACATTTTGCTTTTATTTTTTTATTACATTTTTGAAACTGTTTCTACACATGGGAACTTGGCATAAATATGCAATTATTTAATTGGCAAATAGTAAGGTAGAAATTGTAATATATAGAGCTGGAATTTGAATCATGGCAGCTGCAAATCCATGAATTATGGATTTTTTAATGTAATGTTGAAAGATGATAGCATCTTTCATTTTTCCCTCAGATTGAAGTACTTCAGATTTAACAACAGTATAAAAACTGACGAGATATGGGAAGAAAACAAAAATATATTTGGGCCCAGTATCAGCCTTTAACTGATAAAATTTTGTCAGGTTAATCCTGTTTCTATCCCATGATATGCAGTATGGTTTTGAAGTGTCCATTTTCACTATATTTATTTTTCAGGCTCACGAAGACAATAATTACATCCCCAATTTGTTAAAACTTTGAATTTCCAAAAGATTTATCAGAATTTGTCACACACACTGTATCTATGTTCACCTGCTGGATCCAGTTACGACTTCACTGATCCCCCATGATCAGACATATCTCCTTCACTCCAGACTCCTTATTTACACTGCCCCATTGAGATAAATGCAAATGAAAACTGAATGGAGTTTAAAACAGACTGCCAATTCCCAATGCCACTTTCATTTTCCTTTACACCCAAGACCAGTTTATACCTTCAGAACAAAGCAGTTTGCTTGTTTGACATCTCATGCACCACCTTAACCACCCACTCGCTCTACCACAGGTGGAACTGCAGTATACTACACAGGTTGCATTGCAATAATCTCTGACAATACCTCTTAAAGTTACAAATTTCACCACATATAAAGACAAGGGTGACAAGTGCATGGGAGCACCATCACCTCCAAGTTCCGTCCCAAATCATATGTCAGCCTGACTTAGATTTATGATGCCTTAAGTGCAGAGTCTCTCAAAATCCTGTAACTCCCAAACTAATAGAACACAAGAACATAAGAAATAGGAGCAGGAGTAGGCCATCTAGCCCCTCGAGCCTGCCCCGCAATTCAACAAGATCATGGCTGATCTGAAGCGAATCAGTTCCACTTACCCGCCTGCTCCCCATATCCCTTAATTCCCTTAGTGATCAGAAATCTATCTACCCGTGATTTAAACATATTCAACAAGGTAGCCTCCACCACTTCAACGTGCAGAGAATTCCAGAGATTCACTACCTTCTGAGAGAAGAAGTTCCCCCTCAACTCTGTTCTGAACCGGCCCCCAATTATTTTGAGGCTGTGCCCTCTAGTTCTGGTTACCCTTCTAAGTGGAAAGAATCTCTCTACCTCTACCCTATCCAGCCCCTTCATTATCTTATATGTCTCTATAAGATCACCCCTCAGCCTTCTAAACTCCAACGAGTACAGACCCAATCTGTTCAATCTCTCCTCATAAGCTACACCCCTCATCTCCGGTATCAACCTGGTGAACCTTCTCTGCACTCCCTCCAAGGCCAATAGGTCTACAGGAGTACCTGCAACACATGTACTGCAGCAACTCAAAATAAAGCCAACTTCTCAAGGACAACTTGAGATAGAAAACACCAACCTGGCCATCATCATTCATGTCGCTAGTATGAATTTAAAAAAACTGTTACACTCAGTGTCTTGTGCAGGAATTGTCGATCACTTTCCAATTAGACCTTTAAAGAAAATTGTTCATGCATTCACACTTGAATTTGTTACACTCACTATCACATTAGCTTCAGCAATATTCTATATTCCACATTTGTAAACAGCCTATAATTTCTTAAGTGCACTATGAACCTACCTTTGCAACCTCACGCATCTGCTGTTTCAGAAATTAGGCTATATTTAAATTCTTCCAGTGAATTTCCGACCCATTCCAGGCAGGGAGTGGTGGAAAAACATGTTGCCCAGAAGCTCCTTCAGCAGATAGATGCTGGAACCAGTTATTGGGGCTGACACTTGCTCCTCCTGGCTCCACAAAGATAGAAAAGGAAGATACCCCACTTTCTCTAGTCCCATTCATCTTTCCCATTCTTTCCGCATGGTAGGAATGCCATTCTGGGCAGTATTTAATGGAGGTAACAGCTTTTTCCCACCAGCGGAGAGACAGTGACAATCTTGTAATGCCTTTTCGGAAAGGCCTGCTAAATTAAGTTCCAATCAGGCAGCTGCAGGCCCTCCACGGGGTCAAAGACCCTGGAGACAGACCTCCTGCATTCTGAGAGCTACTGGCCAATCAATGGCTGGCAACCCCATTTTGCTCAGCATTGCTATCAGAGAGGCAATGGCTGCTGCTGGCATTACACCTAGCTGATGGAGCAAGGCACGAGTGAGAAGGAGGTCACAGTATTGGGGCTGTGGGGAGAATGACTCCCTTCCATTGCTGGATCCCTCAATCAGGCATTGAACACCTCTGATTAAGGGAATCCTATGGGAGCCTACAAGCAACCGTGATAAGGTTTCCTTTTTAAGCTCCTGGCATAGCAAGTCCCCTGCCCGCTGCTGGGTGAATACCAAAAGCAGGATGAGACTCGAAAGTGGGCACAATTTACTCAGGTGCAATTCTTACCTGCCACTACCCTCCCACCCGATTAAATGTCACCCCAGTCATCAAATTCATCATGGGTGAGGACATTAAATTCTACCCAGGCAGTATATTTAAAATAACTGTCAGGTATTAATGATGCCAACAGAGCGAACGTGCTCAGAATTGGTGTTCTTGTCCCATTCTAAGTAGAATAGATTAGAAAGAACAGTGGCTCAAGCACATGTTCATAATCTGGGGGATATTAACTGTGATGTGGAGATGCCGGCGTTGGATTGGGGTAAACACAGTAAGAAGTCTCACAACACCAGGTTAAAGTCCAACAGGTTTATTTGGTAGCACAAGCTTTCGGAGCACTGTTCCTTCATCAGGTAAGTGAACAGAAAACAGAACTCCTAATTACCTTATGAAGGAGCAGCGCTCCGAAAGCTAGTGGCTTGTGCTACCAAATAAACCTGTTGGACCTTAACCTGGTGTTGGGATATTAACTGCCCAGGGGATCCGTTTCTATCACATAGAAATGGTTAAAACTGCTCCCATAGATTTGTCCAGCTTGGAATACACATCTTTTTCAACCCCAGGACATGGGTGTTGCCAGCACTTTTATTATGTTGAGTTTCTCTTGAGAAGATGGTGGCAGATTTATTCTGGAACCATTACAATCCATTTGGTGTAGCCACTCTCACATTATTGTCAGATAAGAGACTTCCAGCATTTCAGCCCAGTCACAGAATCACAGAATCCTACAGTGCAGAAGAGGCCCTTCGGCCCATTGAGTCTACACCGACGCATGAAAGGCCCTGACCTGCCCACCTAATCCCACGTGCTAGTACTTGGCCCATAGCCTTGAATGTTATGGCATGCCAAATACTCATCAAGGTACCTTTTAAAGGATGTGAGGCATCCCACCTCCACCACCCTCCCAGGCAGTGGATTCCAGACCATGACCACCCTCTGGGTAAAAACGTTTTCCTCAAATCCCCCCTAAATCTCCCACCCCTCACTTTTAACTTGTGGCCCCTCGTAACTGACCCTTCAACTGAAGGGAACAGCTGCTCCCTATCCACCCTGTCCAACCCTTCATAGGGCCTGATTTTACCATTTTCAGTCTAAGTGCCAAATCTGGGCGTAATGCAGATCCGACTTAGAAATCTGCTTTCAGGCGCCCCCATACGCTCTCAGCCATCTCCAGTCCCATTCGTGCTGTGGGCGGAGCTTAGCGCGGCCAAAACGATCGGAGCTCTGGACTGCACATGCGCAGTTTGAAAAAAATTTGCAAAAGCGCGCCCGTGTCAGATCACTCCCGGGCCGCAGAAAGTGGAGAAAGCGGCCCGGGAGCGAAAAGCGGGAGCGATGGTGCACGCACACACATCGCTGTCCCCCTTATCCACCCCCCCACTACCCACACACATCACTGTCCCCCTTATCCACCCCCCCACTACCCAGACCGATCGCCACCCCTGCCCCCCTCCCCTCCCCACCGATCGCCCGCAGAGTGGCAGCGGACCCCCCTGCCCCCCACCAGAGATCCATCTGCCCCTCCCATCAGAGATCCATCTGCCCCCCCATCAGAGATCCATTTGCCCCCCCACCAGAGATCCATTTGCCCCCCCACCACCAGAGATCCATCTGCCCCCCCACCAGAGATCCATCTGCCCCCCCATCAGAGATCCATCTGCCCCCCCACCAGAGATCCATCTGCCCCCCCTACCACCAGAGATCCATCTGCCCCCCCACCAGAGATCCATCTGCCCCCCCCACCAGAGATCCATCTGCCCCCCCCACCAGAGATCCATCTGCCCCCCCTACCACCAGAGATCCATCTGCCCCCCTACCACCAGAGATCCATCTGCCCCCCCACCAGAGATCGATTGGGCCTCCCCCTCCCCGCAGAGATACATCTGACCCGCCTCCTCCTCCTCCCCCCCCCCCCCCCCCAACCAGACAACGTTCTGGCCTCACTCCCCTCCTCCCCCCCAACCAGAGAATGATCTGACCTGCCTTCCTCCTCCCCCCCACCACTGATCTGAGTCAGAGAGCTGTTGGAAACACTGAACGCGCCCTTCAGAAGTTGGAGCGTCTGTTTCAGACTTTTATTTAGCAGGTCCATTACGGCGCGGTTCTGGATTAGCAAATGCGGTGGTAAAGGGGGAAATGCTGATAAAGTTGGGTGGGCAGTTCATTAATTCAATTTAAATGCATGCAAATGCATTTAAATCGTCGTTGCGCCCGTTTTGGGCACGAATCGAATCGCCGCCATTCCCGGGTTTCAGTAAAGTGTCAATCTGCGCGGATGCGGGTGTGGATCGCGATAATGGCCTCTCACCCGACTTTACCATGTTGCGCGAGGCAATGGTAAAATAGGGCCCATAATCTTGAACACCTCAATCAGGTCACCCCTCAGTCTTCTCTGCTCCAGGGAAAACAACCCAAGCCTATCCAACCTCTCTTTATAACTTAAATGTTCCATCCCTGGCAACATCCTGGTGAATCTTCTCTGCACCCCCTCTAGTGTGTCCACGTCCTTCCTGTAATGTGGGGACCAGAACTGCACACAGTACTCCAGCTGTGGCCTCACCAAAGTTCTATACAACTCCATCATGATCTCTCTGCTTTTGTAATCTATACCCCGAATGATAAAGGCAAGTGTGCCATATGCCTTTTGCACCACCCTATTAACCTGCCTTTCCGCCTTCAGACATCTATGGACAAACACGCCAAGGTCCCTTTGTTCTTCGGAACTTTCCGGTATCAGACCTTTCATAGTATAGTTCCTTGTCAAGTTACTCCTTCCAAAGTGCATTCCTCACACTTTTCAGGGTTAAATTCCAGCTGCCACTTATCCATCTATTCAACCATCTCGTCTATATCTTCCTGTAACCCAAGACACTCAACCTCACTGTTAACCACCCAGCCAATCTTTGTGTCATCGGCAAACTTACTGATCCTACCCCTCACATAGTCACCTATGTCATTTATATAAATGACAAACAATAGAGGGCCCAGCATAAATCTCTGTGGTACATCACTGGTCACTGGCCTCCAGTCACAAAAGCAGCCTCTGTCACCACCCTCTGTCTCTTACTGCTAAGCCAATTATGAATCCACCTTATCAGATCACCCTGTATCCCACATGCATTAGCCTTCTTAATAAGTCTCCCATGTGGGACTTTGTCAAAGGCTTTGCTGAAATCCATGCAAACTACATCAACCGTACTACCCTCATCCACACACTTGGTCCCATGCTCAAAAATTCAATCAAATTTATTAGGCAAGACTTCCCTCTGACAAAACAATGCTGACTATCCCTGATCAAACATTGCCTCTCCAAATGGAGATAGATTATCTCCTTCAGAATCTTCTCCAGTAGTTTCCCAACCATAGACGTGAGGCTCACTGATCTATAGTTCCCTGCTTTGTCTCTCCAACCTTTCTAAAATAGTGGGACCACATTAACTGTTCTCCAGTCCTCTAGCACCTCCCCGGTGGCCAAGGAGGAATTAAAAATTTGGGTCAGAGCACTTGCAATTTCCTCGTTGCCTCCCACAACAGCCTGGGACACAATTCATCCGGACCTGGAGATTTGTCCAATTTTAAGCCCGCCAATACCTCCAATACCTTGTTACTCCCTATGATAATTTTCTCTTGAGCCTCACAGTCTCTCATCCCGAATTCCATAACTACCTCCTCATTCTCATGGGTGAAGACAGATGTAAAATATTTGTTTAACACCCTACCAATGTCCTCTGCCTTCACCCACAGGTTTCCCCCTTGGTCCCTCGGTTCTTTCCCTGGTTATCCTCTTCCCATTGATATACTTATAGAATATCTTAGGATTTTCCCTACTTTTACCAGCCAGAGCTTTCTCATACCCCCCTCTTTGCTCTCCCAATTGATTTCTTAAGCTCCATCCTGCACTTTCTGTACTCCACTAATGCCTCCGCAGACTTACTCCCCTGATACTTGTTAAAAGCCTCTCTTTTCCTTCTCATTGTATCCTGAATGTCCATGGTTCTCTGGGTTTGTTACACCTTCTCATTACTCTAGAGGGAACATGTTAGGCCTATACCCTCCCCACTTCAACTTTGAACCACCCCTGTCGATTTCCCCACAAGGAACTCGTTCCAGTCTATCTTGGCCAGATACTGCCTAATTTTATTAAAATCTACTCCCCCCCAATCCAAAACCTTTTAGTGCAAATTGTCAATTTCTTTTCCATAACAAATTTGAATTGAACCATGTTGTGGTCACTATCACCAAAATGCCCCCCCACCAACACATCAACCACCTGTCCGGCTTCATTCCCCAGAATTAGGTCTAACACAGCTCCTTCCCTTGTTGGATCCTCTACATATTGACCTAAGAAGTTTTCCTGCATACATTTTAAGAACTCTACTCCATCTAAGCCCTTAACATGATGGCTATCCCAATTAATGTTGGAAAAGTAGAAATCACCAAATATAATTACCCTCTTATTATTTTTATACCCTTTGCGAATTGCGCACATATTTGCTCTTCAATTTCCTGCTGACTATCTGGGGGTTTATAATAAACACATAGCAACGTAGCTGTCCCTTTTTTATTCCTAAGTTCTCCCCACAAAGGTTCATTTGATGCCCCCTCCAAGATATGATGATGAAGGAACAATTATAGTCACCCAAAACCCAAACAGTAAGTGAGGAAATAAAACAGTATCACTCATTGAAACATACAAAATATTAAAGGGGGAGATAAGCAGAGTCGATGCAGGTAAGATGTTTCTCCTGTTTGAGGAGTCTAGAACCAGGGAACATAATTTCAAGATAAGGCGGAAGTCACTGAAGACCGAGATGAAGAGAAACCTTTTTACTCAGTAGGTTGTGGATCTTTGGAATTCTCTACCCCAGAAGGCTGTGGAAGCTTAGTCATAGAGGATATTTAAAATAGACATTGACAGATTTATAAATGCCAGTCACATAAAGGGATATAATGTGGGAAAAAGGCACTGAAGTGGAGGATCATCCATGATCATATTGACTGGCAGCGAAGGTTCAATGAAATGAATGACCTACTATATTCCACAGGGATAGTACTGTCCAAGGATTATTTTAAAATATTTATGACCCAGAATTGGTCAGTGAATGTATTGAAATCACTCATTGAAATTTGAAATCAATTAGCAGGCAGTATTGTAAAATAGTTTATCAGGTGTGGGAATGCTTCAGTTAATAATAATTAGCATTTCCATCCAAGAGTATAACAAAATATTGCAGCTTTGTGGAGAGATGATATGATACCAATAAACTGTCTTCCATAGAAAAATGCAAATGGAAGAATTAGTGAAGAAAATTCATAGAAAGGTTCATAGAAACCTACAGTGCAGAAAGAGACCATTTGGCCCATCAAGTCTGCACCAACCACAATCCCACCCAAGCCCTATCCCCACATATTTACCCGCTAATCCCTCTAACCTACGCATCCCAGGACACTAAGGGGCAATTTAGCATGGCCAATTAACCTAACCCGCACATCTTTGGACTGTGGGAGGAAACCAGAGCGCCCGGAGGAAACCCACGCAGACACAGGAAGAATGTGCAAACTCCACACAGACAGTGACCCAAGCCGGGAATTGAACCCAGGTCCCTGGAGCTGTGAAGCAGCAGTGCTAACCACTGTGCTACCGTGCCACACAACTTTGATCCTTGCTACACGAAAGATTGGATTTAAATTTCTGGAACCATGAAGGCATGTAGCCTTATTGCTGCTCAGCACAATCAGTAACTGTTTCCTCAGGTCTGGCCCTAGCTACTATTATGTTTTATCTCTTTGGGGAATAGCACAGTGGATAAAATGACATCATGCAGTAGGGTCACTTCTACTCTGGCAGATTGCTCGATTCAGCAGTTAATCGGCTACTGAAATTGTTACAATTGATTGGAATGGGTCATTTTTCTTGATGCTTTCATATCAGCAAAACAGAAACATTAACAAGACTGGGCAACAACTCAGATGAAATGCTGTAGCACGGGCGGGAATAAGTGGATTGATTCTCGGTGATTGGATGGGTTCCTTGAGTGGACAGTTACAAATAGCAGCTAGGCTAGTTTATGTTAATACTGTTATACATGCCCTTAAGGGATAGCAGCATGCCACTGTGGTATAAGGTTATTCAGCAGAGCAAAGGTTAAAGTGGAACTGGAGAAGGGACTGCCTACAGCAGTGGTTCCCAAACTTTTTTCACTGGGCTGCACTTTCGGAATAAAAATTTGCTCGTGCCACACCAAATTTTTTATTGATAAGAAATACATTCAAAAACAAAAACAAAACAACTCCTAGCAGTGCTTGATTCATAACATAGAACACAACTACTTTATAATATGATCATCGGACAACCAGAAAGTATAAAACAATGCAGCTACATAAAAACATGATTCATTCCCAAAATATACTTATAGACGAGCCTCTTACATATGTAACCTTAAGTAAGTATACAAACTCAATAAGAGGTGTGAGCTTGTTTTTGTCGGGTAATCTCATTTATATTAGGTCTAATTTGAGACAAACAAACTCTCATCTCCTCATCAACACAAAGAAGCCTTTCTCTTTTCTGGTCTTTGATATTTGTCTGAGCTGAAAATCCCTGTTCACAACAATATGTCGTGGAGAACTGTAGAAGAATAGCTAATGCTCTTGAAGAGATGCGTGGATACTGTTTCTGGTTGTATATCCAAAAAGAGTCCAGGTGCATACTCCCGTGTTTCATTTTCAAGGTGCGATCACTCGAAATGCAGGCCATTTTCTCCTCCTCATCCAATGTCAGACCTGAACAGCTGGAATTCGCAAAGGGGTCTCTAACCCAGTCGAATTTTTCTGTAGACAACGATGGGAAGTAATGATCAATCTTTTCTACCAGTGTTTCAAGATGTTCCTGTATGAGGCCGTACAATTCATTGCTCGTTTTAAAACTTTTTACCAGTGGAAACATTGAGGTTATGTTGCATCGCTCTTCCGAGCCAGAACTGAAGCTTTTTTTTGAATGCAGTTAGTTTGTCTGTAGTTGTGAGGATATTGTCATCGCGGCCTTGCATACTGGCATTGAGCACATTCAACCGGGAAAAGATATCAGCCAAATATGCCAGCTTTGCACACCAGTCATTGTCATCCAGTTCGTGGTACAATGGGTTCCCTTCTTGTTCCAAAAATTCTCTTAATTTGTTCTTCAGTTCCAACACCCGATTTAAAACTTTTCCGTGGGACATCCAGCGAACCTCCGAGTGCAGAATTAGGCATTGATGTTTTGATTCCATGTCTTTGCAGAGTTGAGCAAATAACCACGCCTTTAGTGGTTTTGCTTTGATGAAGTTCACAATGCGCAAAGTCTGATCTAGAACCAACTTCAAATCAGCTACAAGGGTCTTGGTGATTAATGCCTCTCTCTGTAAAAAACAGTGAGTTGATATTACATCTGGATTTTTCTGTTTGATGAGTGCCGCCAAGCCTCTCACATTCCCTATCATACCTGGCGCTCCATCCGTACAAATTCCAGTCCAAGAGTCCCATGAAATCTCAACTTTTTCCAAATACTCAGCCAAGGTTTGGAAAATATCTTGTTCTCTGGTATGTTTTTCAAGTTCCTTGCAAAATAGAAACTGTGTGATTATTTCGTCATTGTGAATGAATCTGATATAGGCAAGCAACTGTGCTTTTCCACTAATGTCGGTCGATTCATCAACTTGAATGGCAAATTTAGAATTCTTCATACTTTCGGAAACACGCTTCTCAATATTAGCTGACATATCAACTATTCTTCTGCGAATTGAATTATCAGACAAAGGAATTTCCATAACTTCTCGCTCAGCATCATCACCAAACAAAGTTTTCACAATCAAGCTGCAGGCAGGCTGAATCAATTTTTCAGCTATTGTATGTGGTTTTGTCTGTTGAGCAATCAATTCAGCCACTTGGTAAGATACAATCTGCATCTTATCTGAGACTGTCATTCGTTTTTCGAAATATGATCGTTGGCATTTCTGCTGTTCCAAAAGCCTTTCAAAATATTGAACATCCTTGTTTGCCAGATTTCCATGTTTTGACAACAGATGTCTTTTCATCTTGCTTGGGACCATATTGGAATTGGAAAGCTCCTCACCACAGATCAAACACATAGGCCGAGGTATGTTTTCATCTCCAGTCCATGTGAAACCGAGACTCAGATAGCTATCCATATATTGTCGACAAACTTTCTTTTTTGGAGGTTTGCTTGGGCCTGCTACTGGTGTAGAATTAAACGACTCTTCTTCAGCACTCTGTTCGAACGGCGATTCTGGATCACAACGTGGACTTGGATCGTCCTCAGCATCACTTGATGCTCTTGCTCTCACTTTGGAAAAATATTTATCCATGTTTAAATGTTTCTTTGATTGTCCTTGAATCTTCCTGCCACACTTGCCATCCTCTCTCACCATACCAGTGTGGCGCGTCGCACTCTTTGGGAACCACTGGCCTGCCGCATGATGTGGAGAGTCACATGATAGGATTTTGGGTGTAGAGTCTGGGAGGAGCCAGCATGGAGACAGCACCCATGCATGGCAGTACATAATTATGCTTTTAACAATAAATGGTTTATGTTTAAACTTACAAGCCTCTAGACCTCTTAGTGAGACACCAAATGTACCTTTCCAACAAATGCTCTGTCAGGTTGACTGAGAAAAGACAACTTATACGTGACGGCATTGTTTGAGAAAAGCTGCAACTGATTTTGCTGTTTGGAATGACTCCATAAAACAGTCAGTTTTCTTTACATATATTTAAAAGAAAATATTTGAAGCAGAGTCCCTACAGCATTTCAGCTTAAGGAAAGAAATATTTTTAAAAACTTGTCTGGAAACAGAGAAATCAATGCAACTGAAAACCATGTTTTTATTAGCTTTGGTTTCATTGCATTAACAAGGTATTGAGGAGATGTGAACTGTTTTGAAGTAGCTGCCCAACTAAGTGAGTTTTGCAGACTGATTTGTGCTGACAGGGGAGAACACCAACATTATTGTTTTAGTACATGCAGTTTGGATGTGTTTTACATGACCATGAACATTGGGTAAATCCATAGATTCTTTACCAGTTCTGCTGTTAATCAGATAATTGATTAGGATGCAAGCTGACTTTGATGCAATAGATGTCCTTCTGTCAAACCATTTTGGGAAAGATGTAGCAAACAGTTTTGATGTTTAAAATATATATTTGTTGATAGGATGTGAGTGTCTCAGAGTGGCAATATAGTACCAAGCTTGAATATTCTGTGAGATAGAGGGGAGCTTGCAGATAGTGGTGCTCCCATGCAGCTGCTGCCCTTGTTCTTGTAGATGAGGAGGTCAAAATTTTGGGTGATGTTGAAGGAGTCTCGGCAAATCTTTGCAGTTTAACTTTTGGATGGTACATACTACTGTCACTATGCTTTGGTGGTGAATGAGGTGCTGATCAAATGGGCTGCTTTATCCTGGATGATGCCAAGCTGATTGAGTGTTATTGAAGCTACACTCATCAAGGCAAGTAGAGGAATGTTCAAAGCAGAGATTGACTGATTTTGCGATACCAATGACATTCAGGGATATAGGGACAGTGCAGGAAGATGGTGTTGAGGTAGGAGATAATCCCTGATCTAGTTAAATGGCAGAGAAGGCTCGAGGGGCTGGATGGCATATGCCTGCTCCTATGAGTATTCCATCACACTTCTGATTGTGCCTTGTATATGGTGGAAAGGCTTTGAGGAGGTGAGTTACTTACTACAGAATTCCCAGCCTCTTCCTTGCTCTTGTAGGCACAGAATTTATAGGTTGGTCCAGTTAGGCTTCTGGTCAAGGTAACCCCCAGTGTGTTGATGGTGGAGGATTCAGCAGTGGTAATGCTATTGAACATCAATGGGAGATGGTTAAATTCTCTCTTGGTGGAAATAATCATTCTCTGGCACTTTTGAAGCATGAATGCTGCTCATCAGCCCAACTTGAATGTTGCCCAGGTCTTGCTGCATGTGGACATGGATTGCTTTAGTATCTGAGTAGCAAATGATAACGTGTAACCATGCTTGAATAAATTGTGGAACAGCTTTCCCATTTGTGGCATAAATGCCCAGATGTCGTTGAGGAGGAATTTACAGGGTCAATTGGGCAGGTTACAACTGGTTTCAACTGGCTAATGGATTTATGGGATCTCAGATAAGCCTCATTATGTATTCTTGGTTTAGTGCTCAGCCATCCATTCGCGTATTAAAACAACTGTACCTCAAATAAAACATTGCTTAATTGACAGCTCTTGTTTTTTGATCTCTTCTGTCAATTTCACAATGTTCATTTATACAAGGTAAAGAGATTTCAAGTGTTTGCTCTTTCTGCTACTGGAACTTTAAAGGGTTTGGAAGATTGCCACTTTTATTGGGCTATAGCAAAAGCTATTTTTAATGAAAAAAAAATATTTAAGGCTTTTTTCGGCCTCCTATTTTTACTATCGGATTAATTTCTTTGATACTGTGTATAGAGGCTGAATGGGCACAGAAGACATGAAGAGCCATCTTTAGCCATCAAGAGGGTTACTTGGATGGCATATCTTGGCATGGGGATATGATGAACCATAGGGCTTTATGGGGGCATGAGATGGAATGGGGAGTGTGTGGGTGTGAGACGTAGAGGGTCTTTTGTCTTTTATTATAACTATAACAAAGTATTTTAAACAGCCCACCTCTGCACCCAGCAGAGTTCCCTCCAAGCATTTTCTTGGGTTGGCTGGCCTGACTGCAGCCCACAAGGAAAAGCCATCCTTGTGGATATTTTCTCTCTAGGCAGGTAGGGCAAGTAGGGATTTTTTCTGGCTTTAGAATGAAATTCCAGGCTGCAGATTACGGTGCACAACACCTCTGAGGTGTCGTGAACCATGACTTTGAAAAGCTGATCCAACTCCATTAAAATTGCAGAGCAGTAGCACATGCCTTTCCCCGCAATAGAATCAGCCAAGTCAGGAGGGCCATTTGATGGTGTTTGTCCTGAATCAGCCCACTCCCTTGAAAATCAGAAACCCCGGGAATGGGTTTGGGAATCCTGTAATCAAAACCGCCTACCACTTTTGAATGGTTCCTAAGAGACATCCATCATTGATGAAAATTAAGATCCCTAGATGTCTCCAGGTTTGCAATATAACAAAAAAAAGCTGAAAAGGCCAGTTACCCACAAATTAAGTGCAAAAGACCACCATCCACTTTCTACTGGGTATCAATGGCCACTAAACATGTGATTGAACCTGGGTCTCTAATATGAAAACCATTTGGCCCAAAGCTCTTTTGCAGTCTGCAGAATAACACCAACAAGACCTTAACTGACGAGAAAGTCTGTGCACCTTGACCTACCACGAGGCTTAAAAATATTTTTTCAAAAGCCTCGCCAGCCTGTTTCCAAAAGTTCTAAATTTGCCTGTAAAAAAATTAAACCTCTTGATACAACAGCTGATTGTGATTTGCTGAACAACCTTCACTTTGAAGGAACCCTGCAGTTAATTTGAATCTGACCCCAGCCATCTGAACTACAATTCCAGAGTGTGAAAAACTCCCTTCCTCACCAGACTTTCAAAGACATGTGTGTAGATAGATTGAGTCATGTTGAGATCAAAAAGGAGGAGGTCTTGGGCTTCTTGAGAAACAATAAGGTAGGAAAGTCCCTAGGACCTGATAGGATATACCCCAGAATATTGAGAAAGGCAAGGGAGGAAATTGCTGGGGCCTTGAGAGAAATCTTTGTATCCTCACTGGCTACAGGGGAGGTCCCAGAGGATTGGAGAATAGCCAATGTTCCTTTGTTCAAGAAAGGTAGCAAGAGTAATCCGGGTAATTACAGGCCGGTGAGCCTTACATCAGTGGTAGGGAAATTATTGGAGAGGATTCTTCGAGACAGGATTTATTCCCACTTGGAAATAAGTGGACGTATAAGCAAGAAGCAACATGGTTTTATGAAGGGGAGATCGTGTCTCACTAACTTGATCGAGTTTTTCGAGGGAGTGATGAAGATGATTGATGAGGGTAGCGCAGTGGATGTTGTCTACGTGGACTTCAGTAAGGCCTTTGACAAGGTCCCTCATGGCAGACTGGTGCAGAAGGTGAAGCTGCATGGGATCAGAGGTGAGCTGGCAAGGTGGATACAAAACTGGCTTGGTCATAGAAGACAGAGGGTAGCAGTGGAAGGATGCTGTTCCTGAATGGAGGCTTAAGACAAGTGGCATTCCTCAGGGATCAGTGCTAGGACCTTTGCTGTTTGAAATATATATAAATGATTTGGAGGAAAATGTAACTGGCATAATTAGTAAGGTTGCAGACGACACAAAGGTTGGTGGATTTGCGGATAGTGATGAGGACCATCAGGGGATACAGCAGAATGTACATCGGTTGGAGACTTGGGTGGTGAGATGGCAGATGGAGTTTATTCCGGACAAATGTGAGGTAATGCATTTTGGAAGGTCCAATACAGATAGGAAGTATACTGTAAATGGCAGAACCTTTAAGAGTATTGATATGCAGAGGGATCTGGGTGTACAGGTACACAGGTCACTGAAAGTGGCAACACAGGTGGAGAAGGTAGTCAAGAAGGCATACAGCATGCTTGCTTTCATTGGCCAGGGCATTGAGTTTAAAAATTGGCAAGTCATGTTGCAGCTTTATAGAACCTTAATTAGGCCGCACTAGTGTTCAATTCTGGTCGCCACACTACCAGAAGGATGTGGAGGCTTTGGCGAGGGTACAGAAAAGATTTACTAGGATGTTGCCTGGTATGGAGGGCATTAGCTATGAGGAGAGGTTGGAGAAACTTGGTTTGTCCTCACTGGAACGACGGAGGTTGAGGGGTGACCTGATAGAAGTCTACAATATTATGAGAGGCATGGATAAAGTGGATAGTCAGAAGCTTTTTTCCAGGGTGGAAGAGTCAATTACTAGGGGGCATAGGTTTAAGGTGCGAGGGGCAGTGTTTAAAGGAGATGTACGAGGCAGGTATTTTTACACAGAGGGTGGTGGGCGCCTGGAACTCGCTGCCGGGGGAGGTAGTGGAAGCATGATAGTGACTTTTAAGGGGCGTCTTGACAAATACATGAATAGGATGGCAATGGAGGGATATGGTCCCCAGAAGGGTAGGAGATTTTAGTTAAGTCAGGCAGCATGGTCGGTGCCGGCTTGGAGGGCCGAAGGGGCTGTTACTGTGCTGTAATTTTTGTTGTTCTTTGTTCTTATTAACTATTCTGTTGTTTGTTCGCTGCAAAGTACATTACCTTTTTGCATTGCATCTTTCTTGAGTTAGTGTGTCACTGATTCAGCGTTTAGATTTTTCAGGGTGACTATGCGAATAAATGACCCTCTTTGTTTAATCCGACAAAAGTCGGCTGCTTGGCTTTTAAATTGATTACACACTAACAGGCTTTGAGAACGCACACCTTTAAAAATAAACCACACTGATTACAGACAGAAGGGAAGGAAATTGGGAACTCCAGTTTATCTCACATCCCCTGTACATAACATAAGCATGTTTCCCTGTTGCAGCCACCTGACTCTCAATGTGTTTGACACCACTTGCAACTTACCAGCTACATGCATAACAGGTTCCATAACACCCTTGAGATCCACTTCCTTCTCCTGCAAATGTTCCTTTACTCACAGCTGAAACACGAGGAAGTCAGAAGATTCACATGATTGGCATTTCATTTTCACCAACTGTTCTCACATTCATTAAGGAATGTCTTCTGAAACCAGGGCTAAATTGCATACAAGAATATGCACAATGTCTTTACACCCTCTTCTTTCTTCTTAAGGGGAAGTAGTGAGCAACCAAAGCCAAAAATGTAGCACCTCAAAGTTGTAAGGCTCCTGCTAAAATCAGCAATTAGTTAGTGTGATACCACTCAATGGGGGCTCCTAATCCAGGATAGTAGGGGTGAGGGGGAGTTATGATGCAATTAAACAATAGGAACGTTGTTAAATGTATTTTTACAAAATTTTTTTTCCTGTTGAGAAATCAGTAGACTGATGTAAGGCAATGTTATGTAATGCTGAATAGTGGAATCTCCAAATGGTAGCTGTTAAGGGAAGTTACATGTCGAACAGAGACTGATTTGCATTTGTTGCCAAAGGAGAATTTTGTTAGCAGATTTATTTGGCGTTATTCTCAGATTCTAATCAGCTGAAGGTCTCCCCTCTGGGTTGTACCTGCAGCTTTTCCAGAGCCAGCATAAGTCAATGGTGCTTCATGAGGGAAGTCTTCTAAAGCATTTCTGAAGGTCACAATGAAGCAGCCCCCATCCAGGGGATACAGAGAGGGAGGCATGGGTACTAGAAACCTTCCTTTTTGCCTACTACCCTAGCAACTCTGTAATCCTCCTGACACTATCCTCCCTCTTCCTCTTCAAAACAGAAGAACGGCTAGATTTACTATCCCTCCAAAACTAATTGGGGCAATTTGAGTTCTGCAATTCAAATTTCAAAAGAACAACTTAAGTGTACTGCAAAATGTAAGGGGAAAGTATAACTATGACAACACATCTTGGTTGTAAAGTGATTTTAGATGAGGTTTCCAACATAAATGCAACTTTTCTCTTTTTATTTATCAGTTTAAAAGTTAAGTTTTAAAATGCTCTAAGTAGTTCAACTGACTGCACAGAAAGTCTTTAAAAAACATCTTGCACGAGTTGTAGATCTGTTGAACCTGATATAAAGACAGACCAAAGTTAGGCTGCTTATTTAATAGGACCTCACACTACTTGAAAACATTTAGGGCTAGGAATTCATCTCAGATGGTAGCACAAAACAGGTGGTATATGTGACACCTGACATTCAGTAACATTGGAGTTAGACATTGCATAAATTAGACTGCCAGTCTGATACTGGCTGTTTTGAATCACCAGTTGAGACAAATTTCTAGCCCATTACTTTGGGTGCTAAGGTGGCCAAGATGGGATTTATGTTGTGGTTCTCCTGACACCGCTTTGCCTTCTGCCCGATTTTAGTATCAGACAGAATCTTGGTATTCACTCCTTAAAGGGATAATCATGATTGTGCGATTATTGCTGCTGGAGCTGTAAAGAGAATCTCTAAAATACATTGGAAGATTTTCTGGGACACTTTGCCAAGATTGCACAAAGACTTACCAACATACCACCAAGAAGTAGGAGGAGGCCATTCAGTCCCCCTGAGTCTGCTCCATCATTTAATAAGATCATGGCTGATCTGATAATAACCTCAAATCTGCATCCTGCCTATCCGATAACCTATCACCCCCTTGCTTACCAAGAATCTATCCACCTCTGCCTTAAAAATATTCAAAGTTTCTGTTTCCAACTTTTCAGGAAGTGAGTTCCAAAGACTCTCGACCTTCTGAGTGAAAATATTTCACCTCAGCTCCATTTTAAATGGGTGACCCCTTATTTTTAAACAGTAAAAATTCTAGATTTTCCCACAAGAGGAAACTTCCTCTCCACATCCACTCAGTCAACACTGCTCAGGAACTTATATGTTTCAGTCAAGTCGTCTCTTACTCATTCAAACTTCAGTGAATAAAAGCCTAGCCTGTCCAACCTTTCCTTATAAGACAATCCACCAATTCTAGGTATTGGTCTTGTAAACCTTCTCTGAACTGCTTCCAATGCATTTACATACTTCCTTTAATAAGGTCACCAATATCATATTTAAGACACATACTTGAGCAACATTTATTCGACGAGTCAAATGCTGTACTTTTCCTCCATATAAGAGTCACCAGGGTGAAGGGAGGAAGTGCGTGGTCATAGACATCTTGCTAGGAGTCTCTCTTAGTTTAGATGAGGAATACAAAGTAGACATGAGGCCAGTCAGAACAACACCAGCTGCTGTGCAAGTTAGAACAGGAAGGTAAGCAAGGTGAAGTGGAATGCTTCACCTATTTGGGTTCAGGGCATCCGTCCTCCACAAGGGCCTCCCGTGCCACATCCAAGAACCTATGTGCCCTCTCCTTTCACCTCTGTGTCAAGCTAAAACCCTTCTATCAACCAGAGCACTCCGCACATTCAGTGGAAATGGTGCGAGTAGCTTACATATGCTGCTCCACAAAAATTGGGTCCAGTGAGAATTCAAGTGCCAAACCTGGCTTCTAATTAATGCCTGCAAATCATGACAATCATCAATTAGCCCAAAGGTTATATGCTAAGTCTAGACTTCCAAATAAGCATATCCTATTAGTACAGCACCCATTTAGAGCCTGCTTTCAACTTTTGGTCAAAATACTTATTCGTTCTGGCTGCATTCACTCTAGAATTACACAACAGAGTTTTATCAGCAGAAAGTTAAAATCTGTGCAGTGAATTTGTCTGTTAATAAACTAGGATAACCATTATTGACAGACAGATTATTTGGCATGATTGTAGTTTAATGAAAATTGAATCACAAAGTGACATCAAGTAGAAACACTAATTCCACTGCAATAACTGAGATCGGAGTCCTTTTGTGTCTTGTGGTGTGCATGCAGTGCGCTAATACAATATTTTCTGCCCATTTATTGACTGCACTTACTGTTTTGGAAAATGTTGAATATACATCAGTGTATGGTGGATGGCATGAGCTGCTGTCATTAAATTGACTCCTGGGAAGAATGACTGTGAGTTAGAAAGTGAGCAACAGAGGCCTTCAATCAACAGAGTGCAGGCAGGAGAGAGAAACTAGAAATTATAGAACCAATAATAGACTGGGGATAGAGAGAAAAAGTGTCAAAAGATGCAAGGGGGGGGAATGGAAGAAGCAGCTGAAAAGAACATAATGAATAGAAAATGCACCTGTTTAAGCTGGAGGTGAAATGTATTGTTAATTTGATAAAGTCTTGAGACTTATTTGATTATGTTACTGTTTTGTAGATCAAAAGTTGGTCGAGAACAATACATTTTAAAATCTTCTCAACATTCATTTTTAAAAATTCATTCATGGGACATGGGCGGTGCTGGCTGGCCAGCATTTATTACCCATCCCTAGTTCCCCGAGGGCAGTTGAGAGTCAACCACATTGTTGTGGCTCTGGAGTCACATGTAAGCCAAACCAGGTAAGGATGGCAGATTAGTGAACCAGATGGGTTTTTCCAACAATTGTTTCACGGTCATCAGTGGATTCATAATTCCAGATGTTTTTATTGGATTCAAATTCCACCATCTGCTGTGACGGGATTCAAACCCGGGTCCCCAGAATATTAGTTGAGTTTCTAGATTAATAGTCTAGCAATAATACCACTAGGTCATCGCCTCCCCTATATTATTGTACAATGGCATTGGGTAAGATCCTGTAAAATCATGTCTAACACCATTGTGGGAGCAACATCGGGACAAGATCTGCCCAGTTCAAGGAAACAATCCGCCACAGCCTTTTTGGGGCAACCAGGGATAGAACATAGAACATAGAAAAACTACAGCACAAACAGGCCCTTCGGCCCACAAGTTGCGCCGGTCATGTCCCTACCTACCAAGGCCTATATATAGGCTTACCTATAACCCTCAATCCTATTAAGTCCCATGTACTCATCCAGAAGTCTCTTAAAAGACCCTATCGAGTTTGCCTCCACCACATTGACGGCAGCCGATTCCACTCACACACCACCCTCTGAGTGAAAAACTTACCCCTGACATCTCCTCTGTACCTACTCCCCAGCACCTTAAACCTGTGTCCTCTCGTAGCAGCCATTTCAGCCCTGGGAAAAAGCCTCCGAGAATCCACCCGATCTATACCTCTCAACATCTTGTACACCTCTATCAGGTCACCTCTCATCCTTCATCTCGCTAACGAGAAAAGACCGAGCTCCCTCAACCTATCCTCATAAGGCATGCCACTCAATCCAGGCAACATCCTTGAAAATCTTCTCTGCACCCTTTCAATGATTTCTACATCCTTCCTGTAATGAGGCGACCAGAACTGAGCACAGTACTCTAAGTGGGGTCTGACGAGGGTCTTATAAAGCTGCATCATTATCTCCCGACTCCTAAACTCAATCCCTCGATTGATGAAGGCCAGCACACCATACGCCTTCTTAACCACCTCCTCTACCTGCGAGGCCGATTTAAGAGTCCTATGGACCCGGACCCCAAGGTCCTTCTGATCCTCTACACTGCTGAGAGTCTTACCCTTGATATTATACTCCTTCATCCCATTTGACCTGCCAAAGTGTACCACTACACATTTATCTGGGTTGAAGTCCATCTGCCACCTCTCCGCCCAGTCTTGCATCCTATCTATGTCGCGCTGCAGCTTCTGGCATCCCTCCAAACTATCCACAACACCACCAACCTGCGTGTCATTGGCAAACTTACCAACCCATCCCTCCACTTCCTCATCCAGGTCATTTATGAAAATGACAAACAGCAAGGGTCCCAGAACAGATCCTTGGGGCACTCCACTGGTGACCGACCTCCATTTAGAAAAAGACCCATCTACAACCACTCTCTGCCTTCTGCAGGCAAGCCAGTTCTGGATCCACAAGGCAACAGCCCCTTGATCCCATGCCCTCTCACTTTCTCGAGAAGTCTTGCATGGGGGACCTTATCGAACGCCTTGCTGAAGTCCATGTAAACCACATCTACCGCTTTTCCTTCGTCAACATGTTTAGTCACATTTTCAAAGAACTCCACCAGGCTCGTAAGGCACAATTTGCCATTGACAAAGCCATGCTGACTACTTTTGAGCATACTAAACTTCTCTAAATGTTCATAAATCCCTCAGGATCTTCTCCATCAACTTCCCAACCACTGAGGTTAGACTCACTGGTCGGTAATTTCCTGGGCTATCCCTATTCCCAATAACAGGGATTCCTAATAATAGGGATTCCTAATAATGAACAATAAATCTGGCCATTTCAGCATTACCATGTCTCTTGACCAAGTAAAAATGAAAAGAATATTATGATGGTAAATCCAACATGCTAAGTGGAATAAGGCCTGATCAGCACTTGGCTGGAAATGCCTGGGAATACAAGGAGCAGCGGGAATTACAGACAACGGTGGAAAGCAAATGGAACAGAATGTGGCTTTTTCCACTCAATAGTCAAAATCAGGGTGAATAATGAGAATCTATTTATTTAGGTAAATTATAATTGTGTGATTTGAAAATAGAATATCTGGAGCAAGCAGTGTACCATGGCATTTCAAACTGTATCTCCCTGCCGGGGATGAAGTGATTGTGTAAAGGTAATTGGAACTTACACTAAATGGTTTCAGAAAACAAACTCAAGTGACACTGGCGGCCAATTTGATCACGCCAGCTTTCTGCTGGGCAGGTTTGTTTAACTTGACCTCCTGTTATGTATCATAGAATCATAGAAACCCTACAGTGCAGAAGGAGGCCATTCGGCCCATCGAGTCTGCACCGACCACAATCCCACCCAGGCCATACCCCCACATATTTTTACCCACTAATCCCTCTAACCTACGCATCTCAGGACTCTACGGGGCAATTTTTAACCTGGCCAATCAACCTAACCCGCACATCTTTGGACTGTGGGAGGAAACCAGAGCACCCGGAGGAAACCCACGCAGACACGAGGAGAATGTGCAAACTCCACACAGACAGTAGCCTTAAGGCTAATTTGGTTGAAATATATGAAAGAAAGTGGAATATTTTAATTTTTGGTGTGGAAATTGTTTGATGTTATGTTATTGAACAGTAAGAGAAACCAGGAGCAATCCTCAGTTTCACTTCACAGCACACATTTATATATTAACATTCAATGTGAATTAGTAGTGGAGTCGATGCATGGACTTTTATATCTATGGCTGGAATCTGGAGAAAATTAACCTGGCAGGAGGCCAAAAATCAGAATTATGTTGATAGTTTGGTTGAGTGAATGGAAGACTGGCAAATAGAATTCAATCCGGAAACCTGTGAGGTAATACATTTGGGGAGGGCAAACAATGCTAGGGAATACACAAGAGGATATTGAGAAGAGTTAAGGAAGTGAGAGACTTTGGAGTGTATGTCCCCTGAAGGTGACAGGACAGATGGATAAGGTAGAAAGGAATGTATATGGAAAGCTTTCCTTTATATGGGGAAGTATTGAATAGAAAAGCAGGGATATAATGCTAAAACATTGCTTCAGCCACAGCAAGGATTTTGTGTACAGTTCTAGTCACCACATTACAGGAAGGGTATAATTGGTCTGGAGAGAGTAAAGAGGAGATTTACAAGAATGTTGCCAGGACTTAAAAATTGCAGCTACGAGGAGAGATTGGGTAGGCCAGGGTTGTTTTCTTTAGAACAGTGGAGGCTAAGGGGTGACCAAATTGAGGTGTATGAAATAATGAGGGGCCTAGAGAGGTAGGAAAAATTTGGTTCCCATAACTGAGGGGTTAATAACCAGGCAGCACAGATTTAGCATGATTAGCAGGAGGATTAGAGGGGACTTGAGGAAAATTGTCTTCACCCAGAGAGTGGTGGGCATCAGGAATTGACTGCAGGAATTGGTGGTTGAGCCAAAAATGCTCAACTCACTTAAAGGATATCTGGATCTGCATCTGAAGTGCTGGAACCTGTAAGGCTATGGACCAGGTGCTGGAAAGTGGAATTAAAATGAATGACTAGATATAGACTTAGTGGATGTCTAAACAGGCTCCTTTATCTAAATAATGGCTCACTCTGTCGATTCAATGACAACTTCAGACTAGAGACGTCCTCACTGATTTGCTAGGGGAGTCCCGTTGCACCTTTGGCACAGGCACAGTCCCACTTCTCCCCGGCTGGTCTGACAGCTTGCTTCTCTAAGGCAGTTAGGACTCAAATATCCAGTACTCTGCCGCTGGTCTGGGCCCGCTCTCTCTTGTGCACATTCTTGCCCTGCAGACAGACAAAAGGATTGACTGTCATCCCAATGGGTGTATGAACAGTTTAGGAGTATGCATGCCTATGGCAAATGCTGAGCCTTTCCTAATAAGTAACAAGCCAGAAATCCTATAATTAATAGGCCATTGAAAGCATGAAGTGGCTTCCATATATTCAGTGTGCATGTTTCATCTGTTGCTATGTCCTGCAACCCAAACTCTCTCTGCACTTGCACACTTACACTGCCTGCTATCCTTATGAGTGTCACTTTGAAGTCAGTAGACTGCTCCACTTACCTTGGCAGAGCGCAACAGATCTTTGTACATTTTCCAAGCTACTGGGTAGTTCTCTTGTGGGCCCCACGGTCACTAACCACTGCTGCGGCCTCCATCTAGACTGGTATAGTCAGACAGGCGAGCCTCCTGCTGTCATCCCTGAGAAACAGGACCAGATCTTTCCTAGATGGCCTGGAGGAGAATCTGCAGGGTCCCATCATTGAGCTGTGTGACCACATGTTGTCTGCTCTGAGACATCAAGAGGGATTCAAATTCTACAGCTCCTGACTGAAGGTGCATGAATGGTTGTCCGGGTGCCTTTTACATGTGGCACCAAGACCTTTGACACAAGAGTTTGGGGGGGGAGGGTGGGGAGCAGCGAGTTCCTGCCTGCCCCTATGCAAAATTCACTATGCTCCTCATGCATGCATATTTAATGAGCTGAGCAGTGTGAGATGGCGTGTGGCCAGCCATCCCAACCCCAAACAGAAGTTCATAGAACCATAGAATCATAGAACCCTACAGTGCAGAAAGAGGCCATGCGGCCCATCGAGTCTGCACCGACCACAATCCCACCCAGGCCCTACCCCCATATCCCTACATATTTTATCCACTAATCCCTCTAACCTACGCATCTCAGGAAACTAAGGGGCAATTTTATCATGACCAATCAACCTAACCCGCACATCTTTGGACTGTGGGAGGAAACCGGAGCACCCGGAGGAAACCCACGCAGACACGAGGAGAATGTGCAAACTCCACACAGACAGTGACCCGAACCGGGAATCAAACCCAGGTCCCTGGAGCTGTGAAGCAGCAGTGCTAACCACTGTGCTACCGTGCCGTCCCAAGTTGCTGTCATTTCTGCTCTCGCTATCCAACTTACATTCCTGAATGGAAGATGCCACCCTAAATCTAACCAAATGGAAATGGAAAATGAAAAAAAAATTACAATTAGAGATTGGACAATAAAGGTCATCAGAAATATTTCAATGTATTAACTTCAACCTGATTAGCAACCTATAATGGTCCGTGAATCACAATCAGGGAACATTTAGTTCTGTATTCATTTGTTTCCCTTTTAGCTTAACAATTTAATTTATGGGATTGAAGTTGCTGTTCTATAAACATAAAGCTTTTACTTTATTACTTTTTATTTTTTATTTTCACATGGCGTCTTTTAAATAAGGAAACGGGCAAGCATTTCATACTGCAATGAACATTAATGCCATTTACTCAGAGATTGGGAATGACAGCATGGTGCTGCAAATATTTGATGGTATTGCACCACATATAGAAACTTACCCTTGTAATTGTCCATGATGGAAATTTTATCCTATATTCAGAATGTGAAATTTGAACAGCAGGGGATTTCAGTGAAATAATCAGAATTTCATACAATACTTCAGCAGGAGATTTATCTAGGATTGCAGCGAAACACATGATGTGCTGTATGGGTGTTATTGGTTGTCAAATAGCTGTTTACTGCTACATTACTGGAACTTATGTTCAGATCAGAGGGACATTATTAAAGATCTGAGAGAGAGATCAGTCTCTGAAACGTGCAATTGCTTCCTGTTAAAAGAACCTGTGATGTGACTCAGTCAGGCAATCTGCATGATCTTGGGCAATTGCAAATCATTCTGGTTCTTTCGCAACTAGACAATCTCTCCATCATTCAAAGGGTTAATTCATTTCATCTGGAGAGTTTCATGGCTGATGAAACAACATAAAATATAATAACAACGGGGCCCCGGCTAATGCCTTGGTGACATGTGTTCAAATCCTACTACAGCAGCTTATGCAATTTAAATCCAAACAATAAATCTGGAGTACAAAGCTAACTAGGTAATGATGACTATGAAATTATCCCCGATTACTATTAAAATCCATCTGGTTCATGAATATCCTTTCGGGAAGGAAATCTGCCATTATTACCTGGTCTGGCCTACATGTGATTGAAGACCCACAGCAGTGTAGTTCACTCTTAACTACCCTCTGAAATGGCCTGACAAGCCATCCAGTTCAAGGGCATTTAGGGATGGGCAACAAATGTTTACCTTGTCAGCAATGCCTACATCCCATGAAAAAATACATCAAATAAATGAGCCACAGTATATGTGAAGTGAGATTGAAATATATGGCGAAATCTTGCTGATGGTGCAACCCCATCGTGGGTTTTCCCGGCAGTGCGTTCAATGGGAAACCCTGTTGACAATGGTGGAATCATAATATCCCCCACCTGCGAGCGGCGCGTCACCTCCCACCACCACAAAATAGCCGCGGTGAGGGGTGACTATCCCATCCATTGTTTTAACCCCTTTATTCAATGTAGCATCTTGGTTGTGATATATGCTCCTTAATTTTCATACCAAGGGCCAAGCTTCCTTATCTAATAGCTTAATATTTTAGGTAAAATGTGCATGCAGAAATTTGACGCGATTGTGTTAATTATCGAAGAGGAATTCAATCCCGTTGCGAATATCTAGTTTCATAATTTGTATATTTTGAAATATAACTTTTAGCATTATGAATTGGAATTTTTGAACGTGGATAAATGGAGAAACCTGATTAAAAAATCATTAAACCACTCTCATCTAAATGTAAATCAAAGAAGTCTGGGTTAATTGCAGTTAAATTTTAACCTGTGTTCATCTTATAAGGCCAGATTAAGTCGTGAGAATACTTAAAAACTGAATGGTTCATCTTTGAAATTGTAATGAAGCCTGAAGATCTAACTTAACTCAATAAAATATTTAAATTATTAGTGTAATGCATAAATGAAAAGAAGCTACAAAAAGTTGGTGATAAAGGGAGTTCGTTAGTTGGATTAGCCATTCTGGGATAGAACGTCAAAAACACCATTAGATATATTAATTATTCATATTGGTCACTGAATCAAAGCAGTTGTTTTGAAGATAACGCAGTTGTTTGCCATATTGCCAAGGAGCTTGGAAATGTAGGATTGGAAGGTTCTTCTGTTTAATTTATTTGGGTGTTTCTCACAGGATAGCAGTTGCAGCTCATTTGGAATTCATGAAGAGAAAAGGAGCTGGGTGATTTGCCTTGCTTGGACTTAGGGAAAGATAACCTCACTGATCCTCAGAGTGAAAGGCAATTAGCCTTGTGGCAGAAAGCAGTCAACTTGAACACTTAGCTTAGAAAGAGCTATAAAGAAACTATGGGAGTAGACTGGGAAAAAGCAGTCTGCCTATCCAAAGTCAGGGCAAGAAGGCAATGGAATCCTTACAGAACAAAAGAGCTCTGGAGGTTGGTGGTGATTCTCCCTTTAAGGATCAATCAGTCGAGTAAGGGTCACATGACCTGAGCAGCAGGATGGAGAATCCCACAGGTGAGCTTGGATTTCTGTCCCAAAACCTTCTCAGGAGCTGGCTGCAACTATGAAGCTGCAAGCCTCTACCTGTGAATAAATGTGTTGTTTTCCCTTTTTCTGGTGAACAAGAACTATTACAAAGTCGAAGTGCAAGACTGGGAAACAGAGGAAATTCCTGGAGGCTATGGGATATCTTTGAGTTGGTCTCTGAAGGAGTGAATTAAACTTTAAGATTTTGTCAAGTAAGGAAACTCTTGTGGGAAAGTAAAAGTGTAACTGAATTCATAGCATACACAGTTATAAACAATATTAAGTTAATTGTGCTTTCTTTAAATTATATTTATATATACATTAAAATGTGTTTTTGGTTGATTTCAGTTAATTACAGGGCTTTCAGATTTCCCTTTAAATGTTACCAGTTCCTACTGGGATTGTAACTAGCCAAATTGTGATGTACTCACATGAAGGAACAGTTTCTACAATTCCAATGTTCATGATTCAGGACCTAGTAGACGCTGGTGAAGAAATAAAATTGTGATATTTGGAACTACAAGTTAAAGGAAAGAAACATAGGGCTTAGATTTTCCTAGTTCGGGCACGATCCCCATGGCCACCTCAATTGGCCACAGGTGGCCAAATATGAAGCTGTGTCAGGGAGCCCTATCCAATTAAGGATGCAGTGCATTTGGAAAAGTAGAAGGCCCAATCAGAGGACTCAGCAATGTCCATCCAGCAACCCCTCTGAAATGTGGGTGCTGTTGAGGAAGGCATGAGACTATGGGATACTGTCAGGCCATTGTGTGGCATAGGTCACCTGCAGTTTAATTCCTGGCTCTGGCCTAAATGGATGCTAGTCTACATAAACACCCGATGTAGTTTTGCGTGCCTGATGCACCATTTCAATAAACTAGAATGCGAATATACTCTAAGATGCAGGAAGCAAAAATAAGATTAGTAGATGTCACAAATCATTTCACAGCCAAAAAGGTATCACTGTAGAGAATTTCAGCAGCATATCTGCTCATAGCAAGGTGCCACAAACAATAAGATAATTAGCATTCTGCTTGATTAAGTGATAACTGTTGCCCTTCTTGGAATAGTGACATAAGATATTTTATATTATCTTGAGAGCAAATGGGACCTCTGTTTAACATCTCATGTGAAAAATGACTGTGGCAGTCCCTTGTGAACGAATTGAAGTGTCAACCTGGATTATGTGCTGTAATCTTTATTGAGGCTATCCAAAACTCTGCTGCCCATGTCTTAACTCTCTCCAAGTCTTGTTCACCTATCTCGCTGTGCTCTCTGACCAGATACCTGGTCAAACTATATTTTGATTTAAATATTTTCATTCTTATTTCCTCCATGGTTTCACCCCTACCTATCTCCTCCAGCCCCACAACCCTCTGGGATATCTGTGCTCACCTAATTAAGTCCCTTGAGCATCTCCGAATTTAATTGCTCCACTGTTACTGGTCAGGCTTTCAGATGTCTGGGTCCTAAGCCCTGGAGTTTTCTCCCAACATCTCTCCACCTCTCTCTCTCTCTTTTGTGCTTTCAGATACTCCTTGAAGCCTACCCCATTGACCAAAGTTTTGGTCATCTGCCTGAATATCACCTTGTATGACTTGGTATCTCATTTTGTTTTATAATGCTCTTTGGGGTGTGCTGGAGGCATTTAAAGGCATAACAGAAATATAAATTGCTGTTCTTGCTGCCTGAACTGAATCATTTGTCTCAATCAAGACTGCTGCCTAACTAAAGAAGCAGTGAGACAGAGCCAAGAATTTAGAAAAATTCCATGACTTCATTATATCTTAAAATGACTCAGAGGTTCTTGATTAAGGGGATCAGGGGTTATGGGGAAAAGGCAGGAGAATAGGGATGAGAAAAATATCAGCTATGATTGAATGGCGGAGCAGACTCGATGGGCCGAGTGGTCTAATTCTGCTCCTATGTCTTTTAGACTCCTGACTGCTCAATCAATTCAAAGGTTCTCTCTCTAATGTATTACACACAAACTGGGATTTTCTGGCCTCATCGCAGTGGGTTCCTCTGTGGTAGAAACAGTGAGATAATCAAATCCTTGACTTTGGCAGGACCAGAAGATCCAAAAATAACAGACATTAGTCAAGGCTTCCATGTAAAGGTCGCCATCCCTAACAAATGGAAAAGATCAATGCAAAGTACAAAAGGACAACCTCCCTGTTATAATTACAATTTGACTGAGTGTTTAATTGCTTCCTATTTTCTGTTAAAAATGGCAGTTGGAAATTATTGATGTGGACTTTTGGTATTTTTAATGGGTGAAGGCATTGAACAGGGATTTGCTCTGTTCTCCCAATGGGCTGAATTTTATGGAGTTTGCAACAAGGGACTGGGAGGTGGGGCAAGAACAAAAAATCAGGATGGGGTGTGGAAGTAGCATGCCCTCATCTTCCTGCTACCATGGAATTCTGCCAGACATTTTAAAGCCTGAGGTTGGTCACCCCACAAGAGGCCAATTGTGCCACTTCCCAGGTGATGCAGGAAGCAGAGCATAGTCTGTCCCAACATCTGTAGTATGCCAAGGCTCTTTGTTCTAATGGATTATGCCCACTTGAGTAGTGATGGATAAGAAAAGATTTATTAAGTTTGTTACAGACAGGAGAAAAACAAACTTGACTTCTTTATCCTCTCCCTCTCTGTCCCTAAGCAGAGGTGTTTTTGAATTATTTCTGAAAATAGGCTGTGGCATGTTTTCCCAAACGCTCAGTTTATGTGGTCTAATTTTATAAGTAGCACACAGCAAGTTCTCTTTAGGATTAACTCGGAAGGTTAGTTTATTTCACAGTCAAACCCAGGGGTGTGAATTGTACATACACACGTGTGTGTGCGCGCGTGTGTACACAACTTCGGATCACTATAACAAACGAACCACAGAAATTCATATTAGTTCACACGTGATTCCAGAGTATGGAAAGTTAAAGATTGTGAGAGTGTTGCTGACAAACCCAGTGTTTATTTCCATCTCTAATTGACCTTGTAAAGGTGGTGGTGAACTGCCTTTTTGAACCACTGTTGTCCATGTGCTGTAGGTAAACCCACAGTTCTGCTAGGAAGGGGGTTGCTGGAATTTGTTCCAGTAACAGTGAAGGAATGGTAAGATAAAGGCAAAATACTGCGGATGTTGGAATCTGAAACAAAAACAGAAAATGCTGGAAAATCTCAGTGGGCCTAACAGCATCTGTGAAGAGAGAATAGAGCGAACATTTCAAGTCTGGATGACCCACTGTCAAACCCTTCATGTGAGTGAAGGAATGGTGATATCTTTCCTACAAGAGGATATAGACGGGCTAATCAGTGGCAAATGGAATTCAAACTTGATAAGTGTGAGGTGATGCAATTGGGCAGGACAGACAAGACAAGTGAATACGTGATAAATGGCAGGATCCAGGGAAGCACCGAGGATCAGAGGTGACCTGTGCATGTACACCAGTCCCTTAAGGTAGCAGGACAGGTGGATAAAGTGGTCAAGAGGGCATATGGTATACTTGCCTTTGTTAGCATAGGGTTCAAAAGCAGAGAGGTTATGCTGCAAGTTTATAAAATGTTGGTTAGGCCACTGCTGGGTATTGTCTGCAGTTCTGGAATCTACATATAAGAGGGATGTGATAGCACTGGAAAGAGTGCAGAGGAGATTTACCAGGATGTTGCCTGGGCTGGAGAGTTTTAGTCATGAGGAGAGATTATATAGACTGGGTTTGTTTTCCTTGGAGCAGAAGAGGCTGAGGGGGGACATGATTGAGATGTATAAAATTATGAGGGGCACAGAGTGGACAGGAAGAAACTTACCCCTTGGTGGGGGGATCAATGATTAGGAGACATAGATTTAAGGTAAGGGGCAGGAGGTTTAGAAGGGATGTGAGGGAAAACCTTTTCACCCAAAGGGTGGTGGGAGTCTGGAACTTCTTGCCTGAAAGGGTGGTGGAGTCAGAGACCTTCATAACATTTAAGAAGTATTTAGATGTGCCCTTGCAATGCCAAGGCATACAAGGCTATGGGTCAAGTGCTGGAAAATGAGATTATAGTTGGGTGGTTTGTCTTTGACTGGCACAGATGTGATGGACCAAAGGGCCTTTTACTGCAGTGAATTTGCCCAAACCATTTTTTTAAAAGGTAGCCCATTATTCAGCTTCAGTTTTTGCCATCAAACTTTCGTTCCCATCTTTCAGGCCCTGTTCTCTTCTTGCCCCATTAAGGGCAGTCTCAACATTTAATTGTTTCCATTCTGCATTGCCTATTGTCCTTTTCTCCCATCATCCCAAAACTTACAATACAATAATAATTACTGTCTCCAAAATGTTCCCCCATTGACACCTGATCTAACTGTTCCACCTCATTTCCAAGAACCAGGACCAACAGTGCACCCTTTCTTTGTACTGGATACGTACTGCTGTAGACAATTTTCCTGAATACAATCTAGGAATGTTTGCCCTTCTCTGCCCTTTGACGAACACCGTCCCAGTCTACATTCCTGTTGAGTTCAGCAGAAAGTCCATTTTAAAGATAGCAAAAAAAACTGATGTGCACAGTTTGAATTTCCTTCATTTCTTAATGGCATAACAATTTATAATTATGAAACGTTTTGATAGTGAATGGGAAAAAATGTGGTTATGGAGTCAGATGAGGGAGTTACCAACTTAAATTTGCCATATAGAGAATGAAAGTGAATAAGAGCAATTTGAGGCAGACACCATTTCATCTTTCAAGCAAAGAATTTAAAACGGGGCAAAAGGGATGAAACCGGACAGTGAAATTGTTATGGCTTGTTTGAAGAGCCCAGTGCCTAGTCAAGGGGCTGGCAATGGGAAAGAGAAGATAGATATAAATGTTCGCTAATTTTCTGTCTCCGGAAAGCCAACCATCTGTAGCACTACTGTCTTACAGCAAGTTGCATCCTCTGAGCCAGCCATATGTCAAAAACCAATAGTGTGAATGTACGTTTGACGTCTGTTGTGAAGTATGTTGCTTGAAGGAAGGTGTGTGCTGCTGGATCCTCTCACTGGACCTTGTGCTGCGTTGCCTTTTGAGAATGGATAGCATTGAACAAAATGTTTAATTTGTATTGAGAGAAGATTCCAGAGTTTTGAAATCTTGAGCACTTCAAGTGAAACATTTCCACAACATGAACACACTGCTTGTTGATTATCTGTTTTTGTTTTGGTAAACAGTAAGAGATTTCTTCAGTTTCAAACTACTCTCACCAATACCATCAAATTAAAAAAACAATGGTCAATCCAGAAATGTTTTTTTCATCCCTTTGGTTTCCAGACAAACATGAAACTGATTTGTCATTTGCCTCATCCTTTATAAATATGAAAAATATAATTGTTATATTTTGCCACAGTATTGTTAACTTAGGGTAAAATTGAGGAATGATGGGGGTCATGAGATCTGTTCTGAATTCTGCTGGCAGTAAACCTGGGTATTTTGATTGTTAAAAAGATCAAAGAAGGTCCAGGTTGTTTCAATGGGAAGAAGGTGCAAGGTATTCATGCTTGTAGACGAGCAGTGCAGGAGCAGTTTTACTGACAGTGGATAGTCTGCTTGTCTTCCATGTGTAGTCATGATGTGGAGATGCCGGCGTTGGACTGGGGTGAACACAGTAAGAGTTTTAACAACACCAGGTTAAAGTCCAACAGATTTATTTGGTAGCAAATACCATAATGGTATTTGCTACCAAATAAACTTGTTGGACTTTAACCTGGTGTTGTTAAAACTCTTACTATCTTCAATGTCCCAGGAAGGTATAAAGAAGGGCAGGTTTCACGAACGCTTATATTTTAACTGTCTATTTAGTTTTAAGATGTAATGAAGATGTTAGTATAAAGGATAGCTAATAAGCATTTCTAAGACCTACACGATTCACCTTGCCATGGAGATAGGCTTCAGATGGGGAGGATCCATAAGAAGCCATTTGTAAGCATTCCAAATAATATGCCTGAAACTCGCAGGTAAGTCAGTCTGCCGGGATCAAGGAGAGAGGGAAGCATTTAGAGACAGTCGAACTCTATAGTTCATTGCACATGAATTTGTTGGGGAGCTTGTACTTGGATTGAAAAGACCGAATTTATGAAGATTCATAATGAGGCTGGAAGATTCACCTCGCTTGACTAAAGGGTGAATCTCTAGATTAAACCCTTACTGTGAAAGACAGTTCTGGGGTTAAAAGCTATCAGGCTTGGGCAGGAAAAGAACAGGAATAAACCCTCTGGAGCTAAGAATCACTTTTAACTGGTTTTGGAAAAATTAAATGAAATACTTAATGGACAGTTTCAAGCATAATCATGAAATGGGATTTTGATTGTACTGGAAGTAAAAGTTCAATTCTGTAGTTTAAAGTATAAGTTGCTTACTGAAAGCGTTTAGTCAATAGTGCTATTATTTTGTTTGTTATAGTAATTTTTTTGTGAAAAAGTGAATTCTTGTCATGTCATCCTTTCAGCTATACGCTAGGGACAGGATTGTATGGACTTGCTCAACCCAAGACTGGACAATCCTGCCCAAGGTCAATTGAGCTTCTCATTATCCACTCCTTGCCCACTCCGATTCCTGTGGTGGGCAAGGTCGTAGAATTCCGGTGTGAAAGTTTGAATTTCTTCTTAAAATTCATTGGTCTCTATGCAGATCGCAACACATCTGTTTCATGCAACAGACTACAGCAAACCATATATAACAATTATCTCTGGAAGAAACAACTTCTTTTCAAATTAGGTACTTACATTGAACAGATGATGTCTCTAAGATATACTTTTAATATAATTAGAATATAAATATTCAAATTTGTTATAATTGATTAATTGTGATTAACTTTGTGAACTGCAAGAATTTTTTGATTCATTAACTGCAGCAACTGTCATGGGGGATGAGGGAATAACCACAGAAAAAAATAAGAATGATTGCCCGGATTTTATTTGGAGGCAATTTTCTTCCACCCAATAACTCAGAAGGGAAATGCGCCACTTTGGGGATTCTCATGCTCTGATGCAATAACATTATTTAAACACATAAACTGAAGTTACAATGGCAGTAATAGCACAAGCCATGAGCAAATTTACTTTCAAGGAATCTAACAGCCAATTCACCAGACTCTTGTATCAAACATATCCCATTATAATCAGCTGGAATTTGCTGGAGTGGGCATTTTGTGCTGCATGCCATTCCCCTTTTCTCCATACTCTTCTGCTTAAAGGTTTTTACGCTATAACCTGTTGATTGCAGGAGCTGTTAGTGGAGCATTAGGAACCTTGAAGATTGAGGAGACCAACAGTGAGTCTCCTTAATCAATGAGATTTAAGGATCGGGAATGAAACAGAGAAACAATGAAAAAGGAATGTAAATTAGACTCATCAGGTACAGAAAGAGAGGAAATAAAGATTGGATTATGATAGAGCAAAAGAAACAAAGGAAAAGTTAAAAATAGCATTTTTAAACATCAATAATTACCTAAAGTTATTTATTAGTCACAAGTAAGCTTACATTAACACTGCAATGAAGTTAATGTGAAAATCCCCTAGTGGCTACACTCTGGCGCCTGTTTGGGTATGCTGAGGGAGAATTTAGCATGGCCAATTCACCTAACCTGCACACCTTTGGACTGTGGGAGGAAACCGGAGCACCTCCACGCAGACACATGGAGAATGTGCAAACTCCACACAGGCAGTGACCCAAGCTGGGAATCGAATCTGGGTCCCTGGCGCTATGAGGCAGCAGTGCTAACTACTGTGCCGCTCCACCTACAGGCAGGAATGAAATTGAATATGTTCCCATTCTGAGCCTGAGAAGTTGACTTGCATTCTTATTACAATTAACACATAGTTAAAAAGGTACTAACGCTCTTAATTGCCGGAATTAACATTCTGTGGTGAATTTAGTGGACAATTAATGTGAAAATCCAGCACATTCTTCAAACTAAACAGTGGAGTGGTGCATATCAACTATGTTTTGAAGATTTGCATCTTATGCTGTAACTCATAATTTTTTGAATTTGCTGGCTGATTTACATTTTAAAATGACATTCATCAATAATGTTATTATTCCAGCAAAATCTTGCCCAATTTGGTAAGTTTTGTCAGTTTCAAAGTTCAGAGTGGTGTTATGATCCCAACTCGTGTTGCTGCTGGATGGTCAGGTCCCAGACTCAATAGACCGTAGCTTCATTTTTTTTGTTTAGAGACATGGGTGAACAGAGTCACAGCACTGCTAATTAACTACTAACAAAAACATTTATTAAATGAAAGGATTGACTGTATGATAATACCCCTTCACCCCACCCATATCTTCACAGATGTACAGAGATTTTTAAGGATAACACAATTTACAAAACATGTCTCATATTATAATGTTCTTGGTAAGTACATGGTCTATGTAAACCAACAGGCCAACTATGGTCTGACACACCACATTCTGAAACCAAGTGGCAGATCCCACGCAATACAACTTCTGTGAGTTTCTCATCAAATGCCCCCAGATGCTTCTTGCACTGTGAGCTAACTGGTCTCACTGGAATCTGACCTCTACCTGGGTGTTCCCAAACTCCACTCTCGAACAAACAAACCTTGGAACCTTCTCCTAAAAAATACTTTCTATCGGATGCCTTCACCGAGGATCCAGTTCCAGGATTTCAATCTCTCTGTTCAATATTCCTGTCTTGGATTACCACATGCATTCAAGCTTCCTCACTATCTCTCAGCTGGCAAGCCACACCAACAGAATATTACTGATTCACAGGCTATAATATGTCACCAAACTTTTGATTTATTTCTGATGCTTGTTTGTCACTCTAAATCTGTCTCTTTAACTCAGAGCACTCTCTCTCTTTTTTGCTTTAACTTCATCAATAGGACTTTGTTCAACTTTTTCTTATTTGTTTCTTTAACTTAACTGTTCCTGAGACACAGCTTTTATCCCAACTCCCTGGTTTCTGGACTTTCTTTTGCTCTTTTGTGAAATCTGCTTTTCCCAGCTCCCTGCTCCTTCTGGGTCAAATTTAAATTTAAAGTCAAAAGTTCTTTTGAACCTAGGGTGGCCCCTGATTACCAAATAACAGCCTAGAATCTCATTAAACACTGAGCGGGATCTCCCATTTTCCTGTCCATTCGGCACTTGGGACTTTTCTGAAAATTCTGTCCTCTTTGTTTTTACGTTGTAAACTCTCATTACCATACATGCATCCAACTGAAGGCATTAGCTCTTTCAAATACAAAGACACAAAAATTAAACATAATTAAAGCAATGCCTTATTTCTAATATCCATAATTATAAATATAGATTACTTAAAACTTTGTTTTCCTGACAGGTAGTTCTCAAGGTATGTAAAGAGAAAAAGATTGACACAAACTAATGTAGGCCCCTTACAATCATAAACAGGGAATAAAGAAATTGCCAAGGAATTAAATTTGTACCTTTTTTATTCATGTCTTCCTTTGTGAAGACTGAAAATGTACCAGAAGTTCTGAGAGAAACCAGTTTTAGTGAGGAGCTGAAGGAAATCAGTATTAGTAGAGAAATGGTTTTGGGGAAATTGATGGGATTGAAGGAGGATAAATCTAAGGCCCTGATAATCTTCATCCCAGAGTACTTGAGGAAATGGCCCTGGTAATAGTAGATCCATTGGTGGTTAATTTCCAAAATTCTTTGTACTCTGGACTGGTTCCTATAGATTGGAGGGTAGCTAATATAAGCCTGCTATTCAAAAAGGGAGGTAGAGAGAAAACATGGAACTACAGACCACTGAGCCTAACGTCGGTACTGGGGAAGTTGCTAGAGTGCGTTGTCAAGGATTTCATAACTCAGCATTTGGAAGGCAGTGATATAATCAGACAAAGTCAGCATGGATTTATAGAAGGGAAATCATGCTTGACGAATCTATTGGAATTCTTTGTGGATGTAACCAGTAGAGTTGACTGAGGAGAATCAATGGATGTGGTTTATTTAGACTTCCGGAAGGCTTTTGACAAGGTCTCGCATAACAAATTACTATGTCAAGTCAAAGCGTATGGGATTGCAGGTAATGTCTTAAGATGGATATGAAGCAAAGTTTTTTGACATAAATTGGTCTCTTTCTGATTGACAGTCAGTGACTAGGTTCCACAGGGATCTGTGCTAGGACCCCAACTGTTCACATTATATATTAATGATTTGGAAGAGGGACCTAAATGAATTATCTCCAAATTTGCAAATGATAAAGTTGGGTAGGAGGGTGAGCTCTGAGGAGGATGCACGGTAGCACAGTGGTTAGCACTGCTGCTTCACAGCTCCAGGGTCCCGGGTTCGATTCCTGGCTCGGGTCACTGTCTGTGTGGAGTTTGCACATTCTCCTCGTGTCTGCGTGGGTTTCCTCCGGGTGCTCCGGTTTCCTCCCACAGTCCAAAGATGTGCAGGTTAGGTTGATTGGCCATGCTAAAATTGCCCCTTAGTGTCCTGGGATGCGTAGGTTAGAGGGATTAGTGGGTAAATATGTGGGGGTAGGGCCTGGGTGGGATTGTGGTCGGTGCAGACTCGATGGGCCGAATGGCCTCCTTCTGCACTGTAGGGTTTCTATGTTTCTATGTTTCTAGATTCTTCAGTGTGATTTGAACAGGCTGAATGTGTGGGCATATGCATGACAGATGTAGTATAATGTGGATAAATGTGAAGTTATTCACTTTGGTAGCAGTAATAGGAAGACAGATTATTACTTGAATTGAGAGATGGATACTCGGCAAGACCTTGGTGTCCTCGTATCAGTCACTGAAAGTAAATATGCAGGTACAGCAGGTAGTAAAGAAGGCAAATGGTATCTTGGCCTTCATAGCAAGATGATTTGATAGGGATATTTTGCTGCAATTGTAGAGGGCATTGGTGAGGCCACACCTGGAGATTGTGCGCAATTTTGCTGTCTTTATCTGAGGAAGGATGTCCTTGCTATAGAGGGAGTATAGCGAAGGTTTACCAGGCAGATTCCTGTCATATGATGAGTGACTACGTTGGTTAGGATTATAGTCACTGGAATTTAGAAGAGTGAGAGGGGATTTCATAACTTATAAAATTCTAACAGGGTTAGACAGGGTAGATTCAGAAAGAATGTTCCCAATGATGGGAGAGTAGTCCAGAACGAGGGGTCATAGTTTGAGGATAAGGGATAAACTCTTTTACAGCTGAGGTGAGGAGAAATTTCTTCACCCAGAGGGTGGTGAATGTGTAGAATTCACTACCACAGAAAATAGTTGAGGCCAAAATGTTGTGTGATTTCAAGAAGAAATTGGATATAGCTCTTTGGGTTAAAGGGATCAAGGGATATGGGGGAAGGGGCGAATCAGCATATTGAATTTGATGATCAGCCATGATCAAAATGAATGGCGGAGCAGGCTTGAAGGGCCGAATGGCGTTCTCCTGCTTCTAGTTTCTGTGTTTCAATATTGTGTGACTAGTTCTGTTTTGTATATTTTTGACAGGTTCTTGTTGAATTTTAATGGTTGGGTGTCCAGAATTCACATTGCCAAGGAATCTCTTTTTTTTCCTCCAGAATTTAAAAGTACTGTTTTGTTCAAACCAAGGAATCATTTTTAAAATCGGGGAAAAGGAATGTGCCTGATGTGATCCTGTATTGCCTTTGAAGTCTCAAATAAGATCTTAAGGGTGTGTATGATTAAAGAGCTAAATGCAATATTTGTTTTTCCAGACATGTTAACAAAACCTTATTGGCACATGGCTTGTTAATGGTAGGCAACCAGGTTATGAAAGCTGAAAAAATACAGGGTGGAAAGCTTAGCAAAAATCCAAAAATACACCAGTCAGATTTATTTTAATTTTATGTGGTTCCTAATTAAAGAGTCACTTTTCATCACGCTGGCCATTGTGACTGAGGGTTGAGGCAGAATGGTGGAGAAAAAAGAAAACAAAATGCAGACAAACTAGAGACTGGGGGGGGGGGGGGGGGGGAGGCGGGGAGGAGCACAAAAAGCAGAAATGAGAAATACCAAGGAGAACAACAAGAATATAGTATAGGTAAGAATATATAAGAAAACACAAATTTTGTTCACAAACCATCTTAGCACAGCACAGCTATCTCATTTGAGTGGTGTAATTTAGGCAAACACAATACAAAGCAGGTTTCCACATGCAGAGATGAGGTGGATGACCAATTAAATCAATTTTTTGTTGTGTTGATTCGGAGGGGAATGTTCCCCCCCTGGACACTTCCTTGCATCTTTTCAAATTGTGTCATGGATTCTTAGCACTCACCTGAAATGATGGATGTGTTGTCAGTTTAATTTCTTATCTGAAGGTCACCTCCTGCATCAATGTAATGCATTTCTCAGTTCTGTAATCGAGTGGTGCCTTTATTAGTAGCACATATCTTGGAGTAGACCTTGAACTTCTGACCTTCTGACCAGGAGTGCGCCAAACTGACTCACTTGGAAGAAAACGATCCCGAAAAATAAAGTCAAGGAACTGATTAGCAAACCTGGTGGTAGAATGAAAAGCAAAACATGAATTTACATATGTCTGAAAAACTAAAAGCAAAGATAGAGAGAAAGGAAAGAAGAAAACAGAGCCAAGAGGAAACTGGGAAGGATACCAAACAGACCAGTTAACTTGGCATTCTATCATGTTTTCAGCAGTTTATTCTCAAGTACATGATAGGTGCGAGTGGGGATTCATTCATCATGAAAAAAACTCCTATATTTCACAAAACAAATTGCTGCCTAGGGGTCTGTGCTCTTGAAAGTATAAAATTAAAGGTTAATTTCTTAAAAAGAAAGCACAAAAAGATCAAAATAACTTTATCTGTTGGGACATAAAAATTAAAAATCTATGCAATCATTCAACAAAAGTGAACTCCTGATATGTTTGGCTGGCAAACTTGTTACCCCTATTTGGAGCACGTCTTGTGACACTACAGTCGTGATTTTCTGGTGGTGCGGTCCTGGTACAGATCGCGTTAGAGCAGAGTGGGGCTGCAGAATCGCAGGTGAGGGGTTTAGTGTCTTACTGGGCGGGAACCAAATTAGCATATTTAATTATGTTTGAGACTGGATTCTCCCTCTTCCTGGGATTTTCCACAGCGGAAACCCGGCATGAAACACTACTGGTCCCCACAGATATCAGAATTATTGCAGCAATCCCGCAAAGTGATGGATTTTCACAAAATTAGTTACTTGTAGCCTTCTTTCCAGGAGGTGGGGTTTATGTGCTGGTGAACCTGAAAAGGAACAGGCTTGGAGACCTTATGATGCTGCAGTTTGCAAGTCTTAAAGGTACAAGATGCTGCTGCTGTTTCTGCGATTGCCTCTGAAGTTATTGTTCTGCAGCCAGCTCTTAAGATATTTTTTTAAAGCACTGAGCAACGTGGCTGTCTTGCCATATGATCCTTCAGTTACCTTCTAAATATGGTGTTGGGTTTAGCCATAACCTCGGTCTTTGTGTGCAGACATTCATACTGGGGGTCTGAGATAATCACTGCCTTTTATTTGGAAAAGGCCCATTCAATTCAGGAAATGTCTCCTGGATAGTCTCTTTATCTGAATATTAATATTTGGCTTGGAATTGTCATTTTGTCCTTTCAAGACATTGTGGGCAATTTGACTTCACAGATAAAGCTCTTTTACAGTATTTTACTGTCCACTTTTAAAATAAAGGTTAGTTCCAGAAGTGTAGAAGTTTCCAAACTGATTTAAATTTCATGTTTTCAAAGTTATGGATATAACCTACCTCTACTGAACATAACAGTCACCTCTTGCAATAGGTCTGACAGTAGCTCCTGCAAGATAGCCACAGGTAACTTCTTAGAGCTGCACTATGACCAGGTCTCAGCTGGGATTCCTCTGACACATTATGGGCATCCCCCCACCTCCCAATTGTTCTCACAACATATTCACTCACAGGAGATTTGGAGGACACTGGCACAAGGAGGCTGCTACTTTTCGACTACGTACCGCCAAGTCTCATCAGGCATCTCATAAACCTTCAACATTCTAACAGGATAGATGCAGCAAGGATATTCATGATGGTGGGGACAATCCAGAATGAGGGGTCAGTGTATGGATAAGGTAAACCTTTTGGGAATATGAGAAATATCTTCACCTGTGGTGGAGAGGCTGTGAAATTCTTTACTCGAGAAAGCAGTTGAGATGAAAAAATTGTACGTTTTCCAGAAGGAGTTACCTCCTCCCTCCCTCTTACTCATCCCATTTCTTGTTGTATACATGGGAGCCAAAGTATTCCAGGCATTCTGTTATACTCACCCTAGTGGTGTGGAGGAGATCATTGGCCTTCTTTCAGCACTGAAGTCAGATACATTTGTGGATCCCAGGACTGCTAACTTCTTCTGTAAACTCTGTCCCAGATGTCCATGGTCAGGCAAGAGGGTCTCCTAATGCCGTCTGTCGGGAAGAGCACATCCTGCCATTCCCAAACAGCCTGAGGGAGAATCTGCAGGGAGGCATTCCTAAATCATGTGCCCAACTTATGCCTATTCAGGGCCATTGTCCTGTTTGCAACCTCCTGTTCTATGTCATTGACAGTTCTCAGCAGACATTGTGGATGAGGCAGGGGGCCTGGGGAATAAGGCAGGGAATATGGAGGATGAATTTGTCTTAGAGGTACTGTAGGCAGGTCCAGGCGCCATTTAAAAAATGGTGCCTGGACTTGTGACCCCATCAGCTGATGCCAGGCTCAGCGGATTCCTGCCCTCCTGTGCTCCTGTCATGTTAATTGGCTCGTCATCATATAATCATGTCTGGCCAGCCATTGCCATTGCTGGCTGCCACCAAGAACCACATCAGTAACATTAGGCACTTGTTGTTCTTTTCCATTAACTCTAGTGGAAAAGATAATTGAGCAGGCCACAATTCACTCAGCCCATTTTGCACTGTACATGTAAGAGGAACATACACCCCACTGGGTTTGGCAGCATGTAGGGTAAGCACATTGGACTCAGCCTTGGAATTGAAGCTTGTAGCAAGATTGTGCAGCCAATAAGCACAGCAATTTTTAGGCCCTGCATACAATGTGTTAATCAGAATAAATAATCCACTTTAATTTTAAACCATGCAACACATTGCCTGTGACAGTGAAAGTCATTATAGTGATCAGTATTTTACTTCAGACTCCTTCCAGATCACAGCATGTGACATCCGTAATATTGTTTAGTCTGCAGTTCATCCCTGAATTAAAAGGCCACTGATGCTTCCTGTGCAAAATAACAAGCAGTTTATCATACTCTACATGAACACCAGAACCAGCAGGAAAGAGCTGTAGGTTTCGCAAATGTAGCAGTCTTCCCCTAACAATAGTTTGATTGTGCACACTTGTGAATCAATCTAGATTCCTCCTTCAGCTCACCTCATTTATAATTGGTGAATTATCATTGCAGAACAGCATGCAGGGCTGTGCTTTAATTTTCTGTCAGATATCATGATGCCCCTCAGTGGGACAAGCTTCCATCACTCACTCTTTGACCCAGCAGTGTGAATCAGGGGCCCGCTGCTTGGGGACAGGGATCTATCCTTTTTACACTTGGCTCATGACACCTCTCCAATACACACACATAGCGATAAAACCATCATCAAGCAGACTACTGAATAGCTCAAATAACACTATCACTGTCAGAACAGGTCTGAATGGCTTTTGCATTGTGGCTGTCAGTTGCATTCTGGACCCATTCTGTAGGGACAGCCACTGGAATCTGCATATCTCAGAGCCTGATTGATTTAATTTACTACTCCCTGCTCAGCCCACTCCGTCCGTCCACCAATGCACTAATGATTCTGATCACCTTCCCTACCAGTCCTTCAAGACTCCAATTAAATAGTTCCAACCACTGAACAACAATGATATACATGACACTGTCCATTGCAGGGTCAATAGCTACTACAGAACCATGCAACATGTGACATGATGGAAAGCACTGGATAATAAGCTTAAAAGCAAAAGTAGACAATGGGTTATTCATTTATTCAGTTTTTGGGGAGGTTGGTAAACGAAGGTTGGCTGTGATGTTTACCTGCTGAATAATGTCAATGACACTTCAGTAATTCATTGATAGTAATTCATATTAGGATCTCCTGAAAATGTGAAAGGTGATATATAAATGCACCTTCCTTTTCTTTAATTCTATAATAGGGGTGACATGTAGCACAGTGGTTAGCACTGCTGCTTCACAGCGCCAGGGGCCTGTGTTTGATTCCCGGCTTGAGTCACTGTCTGCATGGGTTTTCTTCGGGTGCTCCAGTTTCCTCCCACATGCTGAAAGGTGTGCTGGTTCGGTGCATTGACCCGAACAGGCTCCGGACTGTGGCGACTAGGGGAATTTCACAGTAACTTCACTGTGGCGTTAATGTAAGCCTTATTTGTGACTAATAAATAAACTTTTAATAGTGATTTCAATTTCAAGGATATTAACCATGTGTTCTAAGGGAGCAGAATTTCTTGCAACTCCTGGTCATTTTTAATTTTATATTGATGAACTCAGTAAAAAAAAAAGTTGAATGTTCTGCAGGACTTGTGCTTTATCATTTCATGAACAGTAGTTGAAAGTAATTTAAAAACACATTGGATGGGATTTTATGGTCTCGCTCGTCCTGAAACCATAAAATCCCAATCGAGGTCAACGGACCTTCCGTTGTCCATCCCTCGCCCACTCCGATTGCCATGGCGGGCGGGGCGGTAAAATTCCGGCTATTGTAATTAAGTGATTTTCTTTCAGTCAAACTCAACAATATTTTAAAGTAGCTCACTCCAACAGAGCTATTAATGACCAAGATTTAATAGTTACTGCTGGATGCCACCATGTGGTATTATTTATGCTCAGCTCTGCTTTATCTGGTATTTCAATATCTCCTTCCACTACTATTTAAATCCCTCAAGTTCAGACCGCTGTTTTCCTCCATTCTCAGCTTGGGACTTGTAATTCTGATATTTTATTATTATACAACCATTTGTTCAAAATCTAAAGCCTGTTACCTTATTTTGTGATAGAATATAAACAAAAAAACAGGAGCAGGCCATTCAGCACCTCCAGTCTGTTCCGCCATTAGATTCATAAGAACATAAGAAATAGGAGCAGGAGTAGGCCATCTAACCCCTCGAGCCTACCCCGCCATTCAATAAGATCATGGCTGATCTGAAGTGGATCAGTTCCACTTACCCGCCTGATCCCTATAACCCCTAATTCCCTTACCGATCAGGAATCCATCTATCCGTGATTTAAACATATTCAACGAGGTAGCCTCCACCACTTCAGTGGGCAGAGAATTCCAGAGATTCACCACCCTCTGAGAGAAGAAGTTTCTCCTCAACTCTGTCCTAAACTGACGCCCCTTTTATTTTGAGGCAGTGCCCTCTAGTTCTAGTTTCCTTTCTAAGTGGAAAGAATCTCTCCACCTCTACCCTATCCAGCCCCTTCATTATCTTATAGGTCTCTATAAGATCTCCCCCCTCAGCCTTCTAAATTCCAACGAGTACAAACCCAATCTGCTCAGTCTCTCCACATAATCAACACCCCTCATCTCTGGTATCAACCTGGTGAACCTTCTCTGCACTCCCTCCAAGGCCAATATATCCTTCCGCAAATAAGGGGACCAATACTGCACACAGTATTCCAGCTGCGGCCTCACCAATGCCCTGTACAGATGCAGCAAGACATCTCTGCTTTTATATTCTATCCCCCTTGCGATATAGGCCAACATCCCATTTGCTGCCTTGATCACCTGTTGCACCTGCAGACTGGGTATTTGTGTCTCATGCACAAGGACCCCCAGGTCCCTCTGCACAGCAGCATGTTGTAATTTCTTTCCATTTAGATAATCCAATTTGCTATTATTTCTTCCAAAGTGAATAACCTCACATTTGTCAACGTTATACTCCATCTGCCAGATCCTCGCCCACTCACTCAGCCTGTCCAAATCTCTCTGCAGACCTTCTACGCCCTCCACACGATTCACTTTTCCACTTATCTTTCAATCATGGCTGGCTGGTATCTTAACTTCATCTTAGTTCTGTAGCCCTTAAAATGACCTTGCATAAGTAGCTTACTCCAACAGAGCTATCCTAATGACAAATGTATTTAATTTTCTAGATTTTAATGTCTGGTTGCTCAGCAGTTGCTACTTCACTATTTTTGACACTTTTTCATGTATCTTTGGGTGGGATTCTCCGACATTGTCCATGCCCATCCCGCTGCTAGTGAGAATGGACAATTTGGTGTTCCAGCCAAAACTCCACTCCCTTTCAGTGGCACCAAAGAATCCCAACTGCAGATGAGGTTGGAAGATTTTGGTGTTTGTCTTTTTTAAGTGGCACTTTCATATATTAGGATCTTAAATTGGACCTAGGCCACTCGAGTGAAGTCAGGAAACAGTTGTACACACGGGCTGCTAGAAATTTACAACTCTCTCTACCCGTGAAGACTGTGGATGCTGAGAAATTGGAGCTTTCCAGACGTAAATAGTAGTGTTTTGGGGAGGTAAGGAAAGGTGGGTAAATGGTGGGTTCAATTAGCCCAAGGTCTAATTGAATGGTAGAGCATACCCAAGGAAGTAACTGGCTTAGTCCTGTTTCTAATAGTCCTATATTGTGATCATTTTCTTACTAACTTGAGGTTTAATCAACTGAGAATGCTTCCATTATTCCTATGCAGCTGGACGTGGACTCTTCTAGTATCCAGACCATCATTGACATTCATACAACACAATTCATCTTTCCTTGAGAAGAATTTTTATCTAGGTTAAGAATAGGCTGAACAAAGAAAAATACAGCACAGGAACAGGCCCTTCAGCCCGCCAAGTCTGTACTGATCATGATGCCTTAACTAAACTAAAAAAACCTCCTACCCTTACTCAGTCCGTATCCCTCTATTTCCTCCCGAATCGTGCGCCCATCCAGATGCCTCTTAAATGTTGCTAATGTGCAGAGCGGGCAGGGAGATTAGAGTACCGTCTGACGCGTGGGTTTCATGTTGGGCGTCCGGCCCTGAGCGTGTCTGCCAGCCTATGGTTTTTGGCATGGAGGAATCCACGCTGAAAATGAGCATAAAGGAGATTAAATATAATTAGTGGGTCCGCGACTAGTACCTCCACCCCTGTCAGCGTCTCCCCCCACTCCGGCGTGATGTCATGCTGGCGGGGATTACAACAACTGTATGAAAGTTGGGAGCTGCAGTGGCAGCATTGAACAGGGGTAAGGAGTTGAGTCTTAGGGGGCTGCAGCTCCCAGAGTGCAGGGGAGGAAGGAGGCAGGGTCTGGAAACCTTCTGCTTGCTATGGGGAACTTCCTGGAGAGCTGGAAGTGCTGTCCCCAGGGATGTTCCATGTAATCTCTGAGGTGAGGTGGGGTGGGCTCCTTTACTGATCAGGCTGCTGTCTGCAGCCATTGGGCTGTTCCTTTGTTCTGGCTGTGGGGTGTGGTGAGGAGGACTGAGTGCTGGAGTTTTAGAGAGGGGAGGTGCGGGGGTGGAGGGGGTAGTACACCATGTGCTGCTTGAGGGCTAATCAGTTCAGGCAGCTGGTTCTCCAAGCAGGGGTGCTCCGGTTAACATAGACACTCATACTGCATGTACTCTGCAGTGAATGGAAACTCATTTTGTGATAATTAGCAGTCTGTCCCTGTCCCATGTGCCTGACCTGCAACACCTGCCTGGAAGGGAATACTGTAGTTGCACTCATGGCAATGCTTCAAGGGAGCGCAATGGCCATACCGACTGTATGCTCTCCCTGCCTGCCGTGTTAATGATGCTAATGGTAGGCAAACTAATCAGGTGATGCATGGTACCACAGATTGTATTGCATTGCCAGCATCCACAAATGGGGACACTGGTCCCAGTGAGGGTTTGGGGGGAACAGGGGGTAGATGGGTGGTGTTGCTGGAGAAGATGCAAGCAATGACATGTATCTATCAATTTTTCACTCTCTAACTCCATCGTGCAGAATGGATCTCGGTCTTCTTGATTTGGAGCTGGCCATCATGGTGGCAGCTGAGAAGGAGGTGGAGGACGTGGGGAGGCCATCCCAGGAGCAGCCACTTGGAGGCCGTCAGGAAGGAGGGCAGGGGGCTGCTGCTGTTGGCCATGAGGTGGGAGAGCAGTCTCCCGAAAGGGTGGCCAGGAGGATGTGGAGGCCTAGGCAGTACCGGACCAGGACATCTTTCGAGGGGCTGTCGGACATCATGTGCCATCGCTGGCTCTGCCAATCCAAGGATACAGTCTGGCACCTGTGAGGTGCTCGCACACCTGAGGGGAGGGGTGCCACCTGCTCCTTAGAGTTAAGTTGACGGCGGCACTTAATTTCTTCTACAGGGTCATTCCGGTCACCCAGTGGCAACCTATGTGGAATCTCACAGGCCTCAATCCACAAATGTGTTCACCAGGTGACAGATACCTTGTTCGCCCGGGCAGGTCAATACATCCAATTTGATGTTGGACAGGATCAGTGGAAGCCCAGGCTGCAGGCTTTGCCACCATTGCAGGGATGCCCCATGTACAGGGAGCAGTGGACAGGACACATTGCACTGTGGTCCCCGCAAGGTGAGGGGCAACCATTTATTAATTGAAAGGAGTTCCGCTCCCTCAATGTCCAAATCATTTGCGACCATGAGATGATCATCATGCAGGTCTGTACACGCCACCCAGGGAGTGTCCATGACAGCTGTGTGCTGAGGCTGTTGGACAGCCCTGGGCTCATTGGAGACCCAGCCCAGGCTGGCAGGATGACTCGTGGGGGACAAGGGCTACCTTCTGAGGTTGTGGCTGATAACACCAGTGCGGAGGCCCGACACCGAGGAGGTGACTCACTATAATGAGGCCCACGCTGCCACCCAGTCCATAATAGAGCATTGCATAGGCCTGTTGAAGATGTGATTCCACTGCCTGGATCGCTCTGGAGATGCCCTGTAGTACAACCCTGTGCATGCTTTCCACATTATCATCATCTGCTGCTTTCTTCACAACATCATACAGCAGCGGGGAGACCTGGGGGCGTAGGGGGAGGAGGATTGTCACCAGGCAGAACTGGAGGACCTGCCATATGAGAAACCAGAGGATGGAGGGCATGCGACGATGGCAGGGATCCGGCAGGGCAGCAAAGGAGGCCCTGAACACGAGCTAGGTAAAGCGGGCTGCTATCAGCCACATCCCAGGAGGCATTGCAGCCGCCACATCCCACAACTCAAAGCTGGCCACTCAACCCACATGATCCTTCCCCTTCTCCACCCTCTCAGCCACCGCCACCCTCCCGCCCTCTCCCAATCATCACAACCATTGAAGGGTCTGGGCTGGCACTGGTAGCGTGTCTTTGATGAAGGCTGAAGGATGATGAACACTCACTGTAAGGCATACTGGGATCCTGTCCTTGGTGCCAGTCAAGTCTCATTCCTACCTGTTCTCTCGGTGCACACTGGCACCTGGGCTCGTGCAGTAGTAAGGGTTGGGAACACGAGCGTGTGGGGCAATGGATCCAGGATGGTGAGAAAGAGGGCAGTGTGTGACTAAGGATCTGGCGGATGCTGAGGAAAGTAGGCAGGTGATATTAAACCTTTGGCCGTGGGGCTGGTATCACACAGCACAACAGTCTGTGGAGGTGTCCAGCTCTGATCCATAGCCCTTTGTTCGTGATGCCCTTGGCGGAGTGCCCCAGCCAATTTGGGGGTGACACTGATGTTTCTGTGCCACGCTGTTCATCCAGCTGGCCTGAAATTCCCTGGTGTGAGGACGAAGGGAATCAGGAGGTCTTGGAACATCCAGAGTCTCCTGGGTGGAAGGCCCTGGCATCAGCTCAAGCCCTTCCTCCTCCCTTGCGGTGCCCATAGGCTCCGGGGACATTCAATGGGATGTCAGGGTAACTGGACTGCGCTCCAGATGCTCCGGCATCACCTGGCTCTGCCAGTCCTGGAGGCCTAGATGCGTCAGCCCCATGGTCTGTGATCCCTCAGCCCTGGCCCTCTGAGACTTGGCCAAGCTCTGGAGCCCCTCCGCATTAGCCCTCTGAGACTGGGCTAAATTGTCAAGGCTCTCAGCCACAGCCTGCTATGTCGCAAGAGTTCCAGCCATGGCCAGCAGTGTCTCCCACATGCCCCCGACACCCATGGCTATCGAATGCGGTGCCTCCAGGCTGGCCTGGAGCCTGTCGCCCATGAGGCCAGATCCCTGACCCAGACTTTCCACTGCGATCGCCACTCTTGCAGTGGCCTGGTTTGCACGCTGTGCCGGCGGCACCAGTATCTACGACAGCACTCTGACTCCCCTAAACAGCCTTGTAGTCACAGCATGGTTGCTGACAGCCCTTCCACAACTCCCCGAGCTTTCTGATGTATCTCCACCAGCTTCAGGATCAATGAACCCTGAGGCCCGCATTTGACTCGGGGCTAGCTGAATCCTTGCCTCCAGCAGACTTCCGTGTGCCCGAGCCCTCGGATGTTCCCGCCTCCACCTGATGTGCATCAGTGGCTGTGATGTGCTCACCAGTAAGTGACCCAGGAGCTTCAGCACGAACATGACCCACCATTATGATAGTCTCTATGTTGGTGGGTTGTGTGGTTAATGCCTGTGCCAATTCACTAGTGCTGACCTCTGAGGATTCCTCAGGGCCTCCCTCCGAGGTGTCGTCCAAGGTGTCTGGGGGCTATGCTCAGGAGCAGAAGCCGACAACAGAAGGGCTTGGTACAGCAGGGTCAAGCACTAAAATAAATAAATAAAGTGCACATTAGGGGAATGGAGGGAAAACAGCCCATGTAGCATGGCACTTACTTCAAAGAAGACGTGGCAATAGGGTTCAGCTGATGCTCACTTTCATGCCGAACACAGACCTGGCTGTCGGTTACACATCTAAGTACATCCCATCCCCCCCCCAGCTCCAGGGCACGCTGCTCATACACTGTGAGCATCCGCAGCTCTGGAACACCCCCCCCCCCCCCCCCCGGCCCCACCCCACGCAGTATTCTCCCCCTCATGATGGTTGTGTGCATTCTTCTCCTGTGGGCACATGGGGAATTGAACGCATGGTGTATGGAAGGCCATGGGGTGGACCCCAAAGGTCGTTCATTTCCTTGCAGCACTGCTCTCCAGACCAAGGGGTCAGTGTCTTGGCATTTACAGACAATGCCACCGCCTCCCATAACACGCTTGCTGTGCGATCCCTTGGGCGACGGCCCTGAGTGGGGTAGAGCAGCTGGCGCCTGTGCTCCACCACATCTAGCAGGCAGGCCTGCTCACTCTCCTCAAATCTCAGTGCACTTTTCTTTGGGGCCATCTGCCTGGCATGACTGTCTGTGTGTCCATTATTGCTGCTTATATGCAGCTCTGGCTTGTTAACGGAGTGTGGGTGCAGTCAGTTTGGCCCACTCATGGGTCCGTTAGGTAAATTTCCTTGAGAATAATGTACAGGCAGCCTGGTTTCAATAGAGGGTGAGCCAACTCCAAAGATACTGATTGGATGAACTCAACAAGGCAGTGTATCTGGGGGTGCAATGCTCGAGGCCCTCACTCAACGAGGGGAAACGCTCACAGGCAGGGTGTGTGCATGGCAGTTTAGCACTCACTGTGTGAAATAGGGGGAGGGATGCAGAGGCCAGTGATGTCCAGGTCAGCGAGGGATGGGGAGACCAGAAGGCCAGCCATGTCCGGGTCACTGGGGGATGGGGAGGCCAGCGATTTCAATGCTAGGAGGATTTGTTTAGTGATCTCCCAGGGATGTGAGCATGCACGGGGTCCCACTCAGCGCACTGACTTCAGCCTCTCCAGTAGGAATATTTCCCACCCGCCACTTTTTCAGAACTATTCACGCCAGTGCCCTTTGCAGTGCCCAGAGTGTGGGAGATTCATTTTGAAACTCCCACTGAAAAAAACAGCACGTTTTACTCCAGCAAATGCAACACTTAGAATTTCTTTGGGAGAATTCCGCCCCAGGTTTTTGACCCTGCAACAGGGCCCCCCACTGTGTGAATCAGGTTGTAAAAAGAAACTAAAGAGAAAGTGAACCACAAAAAATGAAGTAAAGAAACAAATGCAGCAGGGTGAAAACCAGGAGGAGTGGGTGAAAGACAGACTTAGAACAATAGCCTTAACGGTTAAGATCAGAGGAATAAACTATGCAAAACTTACAGATCAAAGGTATGCAATGGAGGTGTACTACCTGTGAGGATCAGAGGTTACAACTTGTGCAATTTAGGTGTTGAACAAATTCTATCACTAGACATGTTGTGGTGCTTATAACAGTACAGCCGAACTGCATGCAATAAGATTAAGAAATCAAGAGATTTTGTAAATTGATATGATTTTTAGTTTTTAGAAAAATGGAATTTGTGCAGCTGAGGATTTGGAGCAAATCCTTTCTGAACTTCAGCTTTAATGAACCTGGCTGAAAGCCCCCTGTTAAATATTGTGTACTGACTGTGCTGCTTCCACTTGGTACATTTACAGTGATTATGTGATCATGATTAATCTTTCAGTGTCAGTGTTACAATTTCACAACTAGAAAGATTGCCAGAGCAGTTGCTGTGGACTGTGCTATCTGCTGTCAACAAGGAAAAAATAAATTGACCCAAAATGGACGAATACTGTCACACAAACCTTCACACCTTCTGTTTATCTATCAGTCAATCTGCCATGAAATTACACACACACACAATCAAAGCTAGGAAAACTATATAGTGTTTTCAGCTTTTGAAGATTTAAGTTGCAGGGTGGGTTAGGCGTGTGAGGGGTATTTGGACCTTGTCACATCGAAAGAATGTGAATATGGTCATTTAAATAATACATGCTATGCTTATCTTTCCCTATTACCTGATTTACTGTTGTATACAATTAGCAGCAATGACAATTTATATTCATGTCGCACTTTTTAATGTCGTAACATGGGGCATTATAAAGCACAATTTAACAGCAGCCCACAAGCAGATATGAGGGTAGGTGACCAAACACTTGGTCAAAAATGTAGGTAATAAAAAATGCCTTGGGGGTGATCTTACCTTCTTGTCCTGCCGACAATGGGCAGGGTGAGCTGGTAAGATTGTGAGATAGGCAGAAAAGTGGGTTCACACCCGATTTCTCACCTATCACGATCTTACCGGGCACGAGGTTGATCTCAATATTTAAATACGGATTTAAATATGACAAGTGAGCCCGGGACGCAATCATTTGGGCTCGCTTGCCTTAGTGGCCTCACCGGTGAAGGTCCTCACTGGCAAAGATCACATATGGTCACCATCAATGGGGGTGAGAGTGACCATTGGGGTGGCCAGCAATAAGAAGTTTAACAACACCAGGTTAAAGTCCAACAGGTTTATTTGGTAGCAAAAGCCACACAAGCTTTCGGAGCTGCAAGCCCCTTCTTCAGGTGAGTGGGAATTCCCACTCACCTGAAGAAGGGGCTTGCAGCTCCGAAAGCTTGTGTGGCTTTTGCTACCAAATAAACCTGTTGGACTTTAACCTGGTGTTGTTAAACTTCTTACTGTGTTTACCCCAGTCCAACGCCGGCATCTCCACATCATGGCCAGCAATAGCAGGGTTGGGTGCCTGACAGATCTCGTGCTGTTGCACAACACAGAGATCGATCTGTGCATGTGTAATGGCACCCTCTAGTGTAATCTGCTGGTTTTCTGGCGAGCTTAGACATTGCCCCTTCCCTTGCTGGTGGGAAACAGATCTTGCTGCTTTTTTTGTTGAGAGTGTCATACGATTTGATTTTTAATTTGCCCAAAAAACGGATTTGAAACACTTCCGTTTTCACGCACATTCGGCACTTAGATTTTTTTTTGTTAAGATCCCCCCTAAAAGTGGAGGGAATTAGGAAGGGATATTCAGAACTGGAGGTACTGGCAATCAATCGCATGACTACCAATGATGGAGTGATTAAAATCAGGAGTGCTCCAAGGCTGGAATTGGAAGAGTGCAGATATCTCAAAGTATTGTACCACTGGAGGCCATTATTACAATCAGGTGAGGAGGAACCAAATAGCCCCTCACATCATGTGACCACAACAACTTTCTTTAACAAAGGATATACTTGCCAATTCAGAGTGCCATGACCATCTAGGGCATAAGCAGATAGTTTTCTTGAGTTGATTAAAAAGAGGGTGGGTTTTATTGTGCTTAACCCAGTCTAAGTAAAATACTAAAAATGCTTTGACTTTCTCTCTCTCACACACACACACACACACACACACACACACGATGCCCCAAATCTGAAGGGGCCTTTAGTTTGATATGCCCCCCCCCCCTGCCTCTTTCCCTTCCCGCCCAACCATGGAGAAAGGTTTTGTCTCTGTTTCCCATTCTACTCACATCCACTCCTGCCAGCCTAAAAATAGAATTTGGGCAGGAAAAGCCCCTTAAATGGCCATTATATAGCCACTTAAGGGCCTTAATAGGTGAAAGGACAGGTTTCTCGCTCGAGGCCCTGCCCTCCCAAGTGCAAAATTGCATCTGGTTTGGGGTTGGTGGGGCAGGCGGGGTCCTGAGGGGAATCCTGTCCATTCAATTTAATGCTCCCCCTCCCACCTCAGAACTCACTTTGGGGTGAGTATCCAATTCTGCCCTAAGTAATTTGGTGTCCAGAAAAATTAAATATGTTTACAGCTCTTAAAGGACTCTGCTGGCTTCAGGTTGAACTCAATGGTCCTGCTACTTTCACTTAGTGGTCCTGCTGTCTTTGGCATTGAAGTGATTTAAAGATATAGGTTGACAAGTGATCTGTTTTTCTGGAGACAGTAGCATTGGATTGAAGTATTTAAAAAATATCTGTCTGTAATACCTACATAGTCAAAATTAACAGACAGCATTCAAAACTTGCAATTTAATGGTGAGAAAGAGAAATGTGTTCCCGGGGTGGGGAAGGGGCGGTTAGGGGACGAACATATTCAGGATATTCAGCAGTGCAGTTGCTTGTCCTGTTCTGCAGAGATATCAGCTGCTTAAACACAAAGGTTAGCTGATTTGTCACATGATCTTCTACCTCCAACTGTGCAATGACCCAAATATGATCATGGTTAGTGTATTCCAGCTATAGCTTATACCTGGGAATTCGTATGTAAACCAGAATCATATTGTCCAAGTGATTGTCTAATTCTAATTATTTATCTCCACTTATTTCAGTACCTAAGAGATTGTCTGGAATGCTTTGCGAGTGTGATGAGATGCCGCTTTCCCCCACCCCCTCCCCTTTCAGGCTCTTTCAAGGTAATTGTTCTTGGTACAGCTTTGCAGACAGGTTCTCTACTTTTTCCTTGTTTTGGAATGTTGAAGTTGCAGTGATGCAAATGTGCAGCCATTTTTGACTATCCCAAGTTACCAGAATACAAATACATTTGTAATCCAGAGGTCAGTGAGGGTGGTGAGGTATTGGGGAAGGTATCAGGGTCAAGGATGGGTACCAGTACATAGGAAGGTGGGTTGAAGTGTGTCTACTTCTATGCAAGGAGCATCCGGAATAAGGTAGATGAACTTGGGGCGTGGATTGGTACTTGGGACTATGATGTTGTGGCCATTACGGAAACGTGGGTAGAACAAGGACAGGAATGGTTGTTGGACGTTCCGGGGTATAGATGTTTCAGTAAGTGCAGGGAAGCTGGTAAAAGAGGTGGAGGAGTGGCATTGTTAATCAAGGATAGTTTAACGGCTGCGGAAAGGCACTTCGAGGGGGATCTGCACACTGAGGTAATATGGGCTGAGGTTAGAAATAGGAAAGGAGCGGTCACGTTGTTAGGAGTTTACTATAGGCCCCCAAATAGTAATAGAGATGTGGAGGAAGAAATTGCTAAGCAGATTATGGATATGTGTGGGGATCACAGGGTAGTTGTCATGGGGGACTTTAACTTTCCAAATATTGATTGGAACCTTTGTAGGTCAAATAGTTTGGATGGGACAGTTTTTGTGCAGTGTGTGCAGGAGGGTTTCTTAACACAATGTGGATAGGCCGACAAGAGGTGAGGCCACATTGGATTTGGTACTGGGAAATGAACCGGGCCAAGTGTTAGATTTGGTTGTGGGAGAGCACTTTGGAGATAGTGACCACAATTCGGTGTCTTTTGTTATTGCAATGGAGAGGGATAGGGCCGTACAGCAGGGCAAGGTTTACAATTGGGGGAGAGGTAATTATGATGCGATCAGGCAAGAATTAGGGGGCATAAGTTAGAAACAGAAACTGTCAGGGAAAGGAACTAATGAAAAGTGGAACTTTTTCAAGGAACAAATACTGGGTGTCCTTGATAGGTATGTCCCTGTCAGGCAGGGAGGAAATGGCCGAGTGAGGGAACCATAGTTCACGAAAGAGGTGGAATGTCTTGTGAAAAGGAAGAGGGAAGCTTATGTAGGGATGAGGAAACAAGGTTCAGATGGCTCGATTTGAGGTTTACAAGTTAGCAAGGAATGAGCTGAAAAAGGGGCTTAGGAGAGGTAGGAGGGGACATGAGAAGTCCTTGGCGGGTCGGATCAAGGAAAACCCCAAGGCTTTTTACTCTTTTATGTGAGGAATAAAAGAATGACCAGGGTGAGGTTAGGGCTGGTCAAGGACAGCAGTGGGAACTTGTGTAGGGAGTCAGTGGAGATAGGCGAGGTGATGAATGAATACTTTTCTTCAGTGCTCACCAAGGAGAGGGGCCATGTTTTTGAGGAAGAGAAGGTTTAACAGGCTAATAGGCTGGAGGAAATAGATGTTCGGTGGGAGGATGTCCTGGCAGTTTTGAATAAACTGAAGGTCGATAAGTCCCCTGGGCCTGATGAAATATATCCTAGGATTCTTTGGGAGGCAAGGGATGAGATTGCAGAGCCTTTGGCTTTGATCTTTGGGTCCTCGCTGTCCACGGGGATGGTGCCAGAGGACTGGAGAATGGCGAATGTTGTTCCTCTGTTTAAGAAAGGGAATAGAAATGAGCCTGGTAATTATAGACCGGTTAGTCTTACTTCGGTGGTTGGTAAATTGATGGAAAAGGTCCTTAGAGATGGGATTTACGACCATTTAGAAAGATGCGGATTAATCCGGGATAGTCAGCACGGATTCGTGAAGGGCAAGTCGTGCCTCACAAATTTGATAGAATTTTTTGAGGAGGTAACTAAGTGTGTTGATGAAGGTAGGGCAGTTGATGTCATATACATGGATTTTAGTAAGGCGTTTGATAAGGTCCCCCTGGGTCAGCTTATGATGAAAGTAAGGAGGTGTGGGATGGAGGGAAAGTTGGCCGATTGGATAGGTAACTGGCTGTCTGATCGAAGACAGAGGGTGGTGGTGGATGGAAAATTTTCGGATTGGAGGCAGGTTGCTAGCGGAGTGCCACAGGGATCAGTGCTTGGTCCTCTGCTCTTTGTGATTTTTATTAATGACTTAGAGGAGGGGGCTGAAGGGTGGATCAGTAAATTTGCTGATGACACCAAGATTGGTGGAGTAGTGGATGAGGTGGAGGGCTGTTGTAGGCTGCAAAGAGACATAGATAGGATGCAAAGCTGGGCTGAAAAATGGCAAATGGAGTTTAACCCTGATAAATGTGAAGTGATTCATTTTGGTAGGACTAATTTAAATGTGGATTACAGGGTCAAAGGTAGGGTTCTGAAGAATGTGGAGGAAGAGAGAGATCTTGGGGTCCATATCCACAGATCTCTAAAGGTTGCCACTCAAGTGGATAGAGCTGTGAAGAAGGCCTATAGTGTGTTAGCTTTTATTAACGGGGGGTTGGAGTTTAAGAGCCGTGGGGTTATGCTGCAACTGTACAGGACCTTGGTGAGACCACATTTGGAATATTGTGTGCAGTTCTGGTCACCTCACTATAAGAAGGATGTGGAAGTGCTGGAAAGAGTGCAGAGGAGATTTACCAGGATGCTGCCTGGTTTGGAGGGTAGGTCTTATGAGGAAAGGTTGAGGGAGCTAGGGCTGTTCTCTCTGGAGCGGAGGAGGCTGAGGGGAGACTTAATAGAGGTTTATAAAATGATGAAGGGGATAGATAGAGTGAACGTTCAAAGACTATTTCCTCGGGTGGATGGAGCTATTACAAGGGGGGAGTCAGACACTTTAGGAACATTTAAGCGGTTATTGGATAGGCACATGGAGCACACGAGGATGATAGGGAGTGGGATAGCTTGATCTTGGTTTCAGATAAAGCTTGGCACAACATCGTGGGCTGAAGGGCCTGTTCTGTGCTGTACTGTTCTATCTATGTACATCTTGAGGTTTTTTTAAATATTCAATTAAGGGTTTCTAGCCAGTAAGTTCAAAAATCCGTTTCACAACACCATGGCAGGACTTGAAAATAAGAATGGGAATTTTAAAATTGAAGTTTTACTTCAGTGGGAGTTGTATCACAAAATTCAGGAAAAGAAATTAGGATCCAAAGAAGTAGAATTGTCAAAATATGGGAGTTTCTTCATTACAGGCCAGAGAGGTGTAAAACTGAGAAGCTGCAGCACCATCACTAAAAGGTTTAATTACAGAGGGGCACATTTAAATAGGAGGTTTCCATTCCAAAGTTAGACAAAGGCATTTACAATGCAAACAATTCATACAAAATAGGACATTTCTAAACAAGAAGTACACAAGCATTTTTGCCTCACTATATTTTTAAATGTGCCAGATTATGGCATATTATCTTTAATAAAATATTAAGTGCTGTCTTTCCGTTGAACATATTATTCCTCTTTTTACATTGAGAATGTGTCATTCAAAATCCTCTTGTTTTTGTTTTGTCATAAAATTATTAGAAACCAGAGAGCTATCAGACTTGAATCCAAAGCTATCATGTTTATTCCGGATTGTCACCTTGAGGGAAAGTTTTCTTTTTCTTCTGCTTAGGCCACCAACATTATTTGAACTCCATGAAAAATATTCAAATGACATTTATATGTGTATCTATAATATATTAACATTTCTACATATAGTTCACACGTGTTCATGTTATCATGATTTCCTTCATCACAATCCTTGCATTGCACTAACAATTCTAATAAAGCAAAATCCTATTTTAATATTTATGATGGAAGAACCATATGTCATCGTTATCTAACATCCTGTAATGACAGGCCTTTAGTTGGCACTCTCACCAGGTCTGACAGTATCTGTAAGGAGAGAAAAGAGCTGATGTTTCAAGTCCAGGTGACCCTTTGTCAAAGCTTTGACAAAGGGTCATCTGGATTCAAAGGATCTCTTTTCTCTCCTTACAGATGCTGTCAGACCTGCTGAGATTTTCCAACATTTTCTCTTTTGGTTTCAGATTCCAGCATCTGCAGTAATTTGCTTTTATTTAGTTGGCACGTGTCTGTCCACAGCATTATAAAGAAAAAAAGCACAACTTTTCAAAACCACCTACTTCCCATTGCACTTTCTCTTACTCAATGTCATTCTTGACTATTTTTGAGCTCTACTTTCTGAATTTAAATAGACTTCGCTATTACTTCAGCCATTTGCTCTGGTCCTTTGTGCTGTAGTTTTAACCTGCTTGCAGGCTCTTTGTCCATCTTTAAACCCAGGGGCCTGCTCCCAGCTTTTCACTTTAAAAACTCTTTGCTGGGCACAGCCAACTTTTGGACTGTGATGATGGCATTTGTTGAATAGCTTCCACAACTTCTGATTTAAATAATTATGATTTCCCAAAAGATAGGGGAAAATGTAGGAAGTTCTAGCCCATAGAGTTCTAAAGCTAAGGCTGGAAACCAGCTGTAAAGTACATGCAAGGTTTAGTCAATTCGTGCCTCCTTCAAAAAAAAATGGAGGAAAATAGTGAGTTAGATGTATGGAGCACTGGCACAATTAATTGAAGGGCAATAGTAAAGTATAATAGGAGAAGGATAAAGTTAATAGAAAAGTAACATTAAAGGAAATTAGAGAACAAAGCAATGAGGAACAAATGCACATTGTCCAAAGGATATAAGCCAAGGGGAAGCTAGATCATTGGGGCTCCCCACAACATTTAATTATGAATCTCTTTGATTATATGCATTAGGAAAAGAAAATACAGATAAACTGTTCGCAGGGGGAGGTGGTGACCTTGTGGTATTATCGCTAGACTATTAATTCAGAAACTCGGCTCATAACATAAGAACTAGGAGCAGGAATAGGCCCTCGAGCCTGCTCTGCCATTCAATAAGATCATGGCTGATCTTTTCGTGGACTCAGCTCCACTTACCCGCCCGCTCACCATAACCCTTAATTCCTTTACTGTTCAAAAATTTATCCTTGCCTTAAAAACATTCAATGAGGTAGCCTCAACTGCTGCACTGGGCGGGGAATTCCACAGATTCACAACCCTTCGTGTGAAGAAGTTCCTCCTCAACTCGGTCCTAAATCTGCTCCCCCTTATTTTGAGGCCATTCCCCCTAGTTCTAGTTTCACCCGCCAGTGGAAACAACTTCCCTGCTTCTATCTTATCTATTCCCTTCATAATCTTATAGGTTTCTATAAGATCTCCCCTCATTCTTCTGAATTCCAATGAGTATAGCGCAGTGTACTCAGTCTCTCCTCATAAGCCAACCCTCTCAACTCCAGAATGAACCTAGTGAACCTCCTCTGCACCCCCGTTTCTCCTCCTCTTCCTCCCCCCCCCCCCCCCCCCCCCCCAGTGCCAGTATATCCTTTCTCAAGTAAGGAGGCCAAAATTGTACACAATACTCCAAGTATGGCCTCACTAACATCTTATACAGCTGCAACATAACCTCGCTGTTTTTAAACTCCATCCCTTTAGCAATGAAAGACAAAATTCCATTTGCCTTCTTAATTACCTGCTGCACCTGCAAACCAACTCCTTGAGATTCCTGCACAAGGACACCCAGGTCCCTCTGCACAGCAGCATGCTGCAATTTTTTGCCATTTAAATAATAGTCCATTTTGCTGCTATTCCTACCAAAGTGGATGACCTCACCTTTACCAACATTGTACTCCATCTGCCAGACCCCCGTCCACTCGCTTAGACTATCTATATCCCTTTGCAGATTTTTAGCATCCTCTGCACACTTTGCTCTGCCACTCATCTTAGTGTCCTCTGTGAATTTTGACACACTACACTTGGTCCCCAATTCTAAATCATCTATGTAAATCGTAAACCAATTGTGGTCCCAACACTGATCCCTGAGGGATGTTGTGGAGACCCGGATTCCAATCCCACCATGGCAGATGGTGGAATTTGAATTCAATAAAAAAAAATCTGGAATTAAGAATCTACTGATGACCATGAAACCATTGTCGATTGTCGGAAAAAGCCTTCTGGTTTACTAATGTCCTTTAGGGAAGGAAATCTGCTGTCCTTGCCTGGCCTGGCCTACATGTGACTCCAGACTCATAGCAATGTGATTGACTCTCAACTGCCCTCCAAGGCAACTAGGGATGGGCAATAAATGCTGGTCAGCCAGCGACGCCCATGTCCCACAAATGAATATTTTTTTTAAAATTGTAATCTCATTAAAGGGCTATAAGTACTGGCATCAGCTTGATGCAGTAAGAGTTTTAACACCAGGTTAAAGTCCAACAGGTTTATTTGGTAGCAAATACCATTAGCTTTCAGAGCGCTGCTCCTTCATCAGATGGAGTGGATATCTGCTCATAAACGAGGCATACAGGAGACACAAAATCAAGTTACAGAATACTGATTAGAATGCAAATCTTTACAGCTAATCAAGTCTTAAAGATACAGACAATGTGAGTGGAGAGAGCATTAGGCACAGGTTAAGGAAATGTGTATTGTCTCCAGACAGGATAGCCAGTGAGATTCTGCAGGTCCAGGTAAGCTGTGGGGGTTACAGATAGTGTGACATGAACCCAAGATCCCAGTTGAGGCCGTCCTCGTGTGCGGAACTTGGCTATCAGTTTCTGCTCAGCGTGTTCACCGCTCGACAATCACCAGGCAAGACTGTTCTCTTCCTGTGGGGGAGCACTTCAACGGTCACGGGCATTCGGCCTCTGATTTTCGGGTAAGCGTTCTCCAAGGTGGCCTTCACGACACACGACAGCGCAGAGTCGCTGAGCAGAAACTGATAGCCAAGTTCCGCACACATGAGGATGGCCTCAACCGGGATCGTGGGTTCATGTCACACTATCGGTAACCCCCACAGCTTGCCTGGACCTGCAGAATCTCACTGGCTGTCCTGTCTGGAGACAATACACATTTCTTTAACCTGTGCCTAATGCTCTCTCCACTCACATTGTATCTTTAAGACTTGATTAGCTGTAAAGATTCGTATTCTAATCAGTATTCTGTAACTTGATTTTGTGTCTCTGTCTGCCTTGTTTATGAGCAGATATCCACTCCATCTGACGAAGGAGCAGTGCTCCAAAAACTAATGGCATTTGCTACCAAATAAACCTGTTGGACTTTAACCTGGTGTTGTTAAAACTCTTACTGTATTTACCCAAGTCCAACACCGGCATCTCCACATCATCTTGGTGCACAGTACCTGACAGTGATGTATATGGCAGTAACAACAGTGAGAAAATGCTTCATTGCTTATGAATCTTTATTCACATCACAAACCTGCATTGTAGGAATGGCCTATGCCTGTAATCTGTATGCATATTCATATGGTATGTCCATTCACTCAGAGGATTCACTGCTATGAAACCACAATGTCTACATTTAAGTATGAGAAAAGGTCAAAGTTAATTCCTGCAGAAATGATGAACAGAGTAAAGTTTAAAAGAACTAAAGTTTATATTGGCTTTGCCAATTGATTTGTAACGATGACTAGTGGTGACTCTACTGTGAATAAATTTGAGGGATCCCAACAGGTACATATGGCCATTACAAAGGCTGCATCATTAGTCAGCTTAATAAACCATGGTCATGTTATGCCAACCTCACTAAGGGCTGGAATAAATCTAGTTGGATGTCTGTACGAAACAAATTGTCTTTGGGAATATATAAAACTGATTGATGTACAGCACCGTTTTGCAATGTCTGTTTTTATCACTGACATATAATTATAGCAGTGCAGCATTTTCTAATATATGTCAACATATCAAAACGCAAATTGGAGAGGAGTGGATTGATATTTATTGATCCTTTCAGAAAATGGTGTTGACAATGTGACATATATAGCATAAACAAGTTGTTCAGTTGCTTTTTATGCTTCATAAATTATCCCTTTTGTTTGTTACTTTTTTGATCCACCTGAGGCATTTTGACAAACTTCTGCAATGATTGTGCCATATTCTTGGAGGTGTCCATGGATGTCTGTACAAAACAAATCATCTTCAGGAGTATATAAAACTGTTCGAAGCAAATTTGAACCATAGAAGCGTAGAGTTCTGCAGCACAGAAGGAGGCTATTGATTGTTCAGTTGTGATTTCCCTAATTTCATGAACGCTTGTTTATCTCCCTTGATGTTGCTATAGTAATTTTCATGAGGCATTGCTTTATAAAGGCAAGAGTATCATAACACATAATGCATAACATATGTCCCTTCAAGGCCCAATGCCTAACTGCTTTTAAATAAGCATCATCTCCAACAAATCAGTTTTTAATTATTATTTTCTCAGGACACTTTGCAGGTTTTAATGTGTTTGATCATTTTTGGCTGTAAATCTAGTGCATACATTACTTTAAAACTGCTCTAAATTTTTAATATAAAATTTAACATCTTCCTCCTTCCCTGCCTTTGATTGGCGTGCATCACTGGGGACAGGTCTTCACTCCCCATAGGGATATATCATTGGCCCCAAAATACAAAGAAATTGCAGCCTGCTGAGTTGAATGATCACCAACCAATTGCTCTTACATTGATAGGCATGAAATGTTTCATGTGCAGTGTGTCAAAACATCTTTTAGATCCTCTTGTTCCGCATATTGATCAGCTACAGTTTGCCTATCAACCTTGTAAGCCAGTGGATGACACTGTTTTGACCTTGGTCTATCCGAATCAACAGCACAGGGATAGATTAGGCAACTATGCTCGTGCTATCTTTATTGATTTCTCTTTAGTCTTTAGTACTCAAGCTTATTGAAAAATTGAAAAAAATCCTTCATGTCAATCCTCCTCTTCTACTTTAGATCAATGATTTCCTTTACGATAGTTGTTAGTTTCTGGATTTACCTGAAGCCTGTGTTAATGAATACTGGGTCTCTCCTGGGCTGTGTATCTTTACTTTTCGTAATCTATATGCATGATCATTGGTCAGAGTGACGACAACATAATGATCCTAAAGTTGCAGGCTGACTCCATCCTGAACTCCGGGGACAGTCCAGGCATTGTTCAGGTGAGTTTCAACATATGCAGACCACATTCCAAATGTTTTTCAGAGCAACGGCATTGTAGAGGATCAGGCATGGGGAGTCGACCCTTCATCTACATCCCATTAACGGGATGCAAGTGAAGTTCCCAATGGCCTCTGGCAGGTTCTCTGACCTGTCAGGGTGAGCTCCAGGGAAGATTCCACTGTAAAGTCATACTGGTGTGAAATCAATTTCTGGCCCTCCCACTATATTCTCTGCCCATGCCTGCCATCAAACCTTCCAGCAGAAGCTTGGGAGAATTCTGCTCGGGAACTAGTAGCAGGAGTATGCCATTTGGCCCATCTAGCCTGCTTACCATTCAATGTGATAATGGCTGATCCTGTATCTCAACACCGTACTCGCACTGTCTCTTCATACCTCTTGACACTTTTAGAATCTAAAAATCTATCCATTCCTTTCTTAAATATATTTATTCATTTGGCCTCTGCAGCCTTCTGTGGTAGAGAATTCCATAGGTTCACCACACTTTAAATGAAGAAAAGTCCTCTCATCTCAGTCCTAAATAGCCTACCCCATATCCTGAGACCATGACCTCTTGTTCTAGATCTCTCTCCACCCCCTCCCTCCCCCAGCCAAAAAGAAAATCATCCTTGCATCAAATCTGGCCAGCCCTGTCAGAATTTTATACATTTCAATGAGATCCCCTCTTATTCTTCTAAACTCAGGTGAATACAGGCTTTGTTAACCCAATCTTTCCTTTATATGGCAACCCTGCCATCCCAAGAATGAACCTTCACTGCACTTCTGTGGCAAGCACACCTTTTCATAAGAAAGCAGAATATAACTGCACACATTGCTCCAGATGTGGTCTAACACCTGTTCAGCCCTGTACAGCTGCAGTAAGACATCCTTGCTCCTGTACACAATGGAGGCCAATATATCATTTGCCTTTTTGAATGCTTGCTTCACCTGCGTGCTTGCTTGACAGGTCCCGTTGTACATCAACATTTTCCTTGCTATTAATGTTAGGCTAACCGGTCTGTAATACCCTATTTTCTCCCTCCCTCTAGACTGGGAAATATATCGCCATTCCTTCGTAGTCACTGGGTCAAAATCCTGGAATTTCCTCACTAATGGCATTGTGGGTCAACTCTCAATACATGACTGCAGTATTTCAAGAAGGCAGCTCACCACCACCTTCTCAAGGGCAACTAGGGATGAGCAATAAATGCTGGCCAGCCAGCGACATCCATATCCCATGAATGAATTTTTAAAAATGGAGCTCAAATGTAGATCAGCCATGGTCAAATTGAATATTTGTGCCTTCTCAAGGGGCTGAATAGTCTACTTCTGTTCCTAGTATATGCTCCTAATTTTCACTGTTAAGGCACTGTGTATCACCGGTAGGATTGCAAACTCCTGATTTCTGGATTGCTCGTCTAAATGCAAGATGTGTTAATATATCCTTGTTCATTCTTCAGAACAAAGTTGACCATTTTCATCATGTTCTTCATCTGAGGTGCTTGCATTTGGTAGGGTTCCGATGAATCTGCAGGTGTCTGCTAAGGCTAATCTGTGCCTGAAAGGTTCTGCTGAAAATTGGCAGGACACTGTAGACAACTGAGTTTCAGATGAGTTGTTAACTCAGGATTTTCTTTGAGTTTTCTCTTTGCCTCTGATTCGTGCTTGCTTTCGAAGGAGGCCACACCATTTTATTTTTGTTGCACAGGTGCAGCAATTCTGGATGAGCTTCTCCTCAGACTTGAAGTCAATCCCAAAACTCCTAAGTGAAACCTTTAGAGAGTCCATATGGGTTTCCTTTGACTACCGTAAAAGGCTCTAGCCTTCCATGGAATATTCATTTGATCAGTCATCTGACTGTCACTCAGTTGTGACAGTCTCAATGTTGTGTGGATGCCTGGCATGCTAATGTCTGGTATCTTGTCCTGCCATCTGATGTTCAGAAGCTTCCAAAGTGAAAGAGGTTGAGTCTCTTGACATGACAAATATTCTGGCTGGGAGGTTTGCTAGTGTCACATGGGAGGATTTAAACTAGTTTGGCAGGGGGTGTGGGAACGAAAGCAAAGGTGAATTCACTGAAGGGGAACCAGAGAGTAGGGCCAGTAAGACTCGGAGAAACAGCAGGCAGGGTGGGGTTACTAATTAAAGAGGGTCTAGTGGACTGAAGTGCATTTTTTCAATACAAGAAGTGTAACAGGTAAGGCAGATGAGCTTGGATTAGTACCAGGAACTACGATGTTGTTGCCATTAGAAACTTGGTTAAGGGAAGGACAGGATTGGCAGTTTAACATTCCAGAATACAGATGTTTCAGGTGGGGTAGAGGGGGATGTAAAAGGGGTGGGGAGTTGCGTTACTGGTTAAGGAGAATATCACAGCTGTATTCCGGGAGGACACCTCGGAGGGCTCATACAGCGAGGCAATATGGATAGAGCTCAGGAATAGGAAAGGTGTAGTCACAATGTTGGGGGTTCACTATAGGCCACCCAACTGCCAGCGGGAGATTGAGGAACAGATATGTAGGCAGATTTTGGCAAGGTGTAAAAGTAACAGGGTTGTTGTGGTGGGAGATTTTAATTTCTCCTATATTGACTGAGACTCACTTAATGTTAGGGGCGTGGATGGGGCAGAGTTTGTAAGGAACATCCAGGAGGGCTTCCTGAAACAGTATGTAGATAGTCCAACTAGGGAAGGGGCCATACTGGATCTGGTACTGGGGAATGAGCCCAGCCAGGTGGTCGATGTTTCAGTAGGGGAGCAGTTTGGGAACAGTGACCACAATTCAGTAAGCTTTAAGGTACTCTTGGATAAAGATAAGTGTCGTCCTGAAGTTAAGGTGCTAAATTGGGGGAAGGCTAATTACAACAATATTGGGCAGGAACTAAAGAATATAGATTGGGGACAGATGTTTGAGGGCAAATCAACATCTGGCATTTGGGAGGCTTTCAAGTGTAAGTTGATAGGGATTCAGGACCGGCACATTCCTGTAAGGATGAAGGATAAGTATGGCAAGTTTTGGGAACCTTGGATAACGAGAGATATTGTGAGCCTAGTCAAAGAGAAAAAGGAAGCATCAGTCAAAGAGAAAAAGGAAGCATCTGTCAAAGCTCGGAGGCTGGGAACACACAAAGCAAGTGTGGAATACAAGGAAAGTAGAAAGAAACTTAAGCAAGGAGTAAGAAGGGCTAAAGGGGGTCATGAAAAAGCATTGGCCAGTAGGATTAAGGAAAATCCCAAGGCTTTTTATACATATATAAAGAGGGAGAGGGTTAGCCCACTCGAGGACAAGGAAGGGAATCTATGCATGGAACCAGAGGAAATGGGTGAGGTATTAAATGAGTACTTTGCGTCAATATTCACCAAAGAGAAGGACTTGCTGGATGATGAGTTCAGGAAAGGATGTGTAGATAGTTTGAGTCATGTTGAGGTCAAAAAGGAGGAGGTATTGGGGTTCTTGAGAAACATTTAAGGTAGACAAGTCCCCAGGGCCTGATGGGATATACCCCAGAATACTGAGAGGCAAGGGAGGAAATTGCTGGGGCCTTGAGAGAAATCTTTATATCCTCACTGGCGACAGGGGAGGTCCCAGAGGATTGGAGAATAGCCAATGTTGTTCCTTTGTTTAAGAAGGGTAGCAAGAATAATCCAGGTAATTACAGGCCGGTGAGCCTTACATCAGTCATAGAGAAATTATTGGAGCGGATTCTTCGAGACAGGATTTGTTCCCACTTGGAAATAAGTGGACGTATTAGTGAGAGGCAACATGGTTTTGTGAAGGGGAGGTCATGTCTCACTAACTTGATCGAGTTTTTCGAGGAAGTGACGAAGATGATTGAGGGTAGGGCAGTGGATGTTGTCTACATGGACTTCAGTAAGGCCTTTGACAAGGTCCCTGATGGCAGACTGGTGCAGAAGGTGAAGTCACATGGGATCAGAGGTGAGCTGGCAAGGTGGATACAAAACTGGCTCCATCAAAGAAGACAGAGGATAGCAGTGGAAGGGTGCGTTTCTGAATGGAGGGCTGTGACAAGTGGTGTTCCTCAGGGATCAGTATTGGGACCTTTGCTGTTTGTAATATATATAAATGATTTGGAGGAAAATGTAACTGGATTGATTAAGTTTGCGGACAACACAAAGGTTGGTGGATTTGTGGATAGTGATGCGGGCCATCAGAGGACACAGCAGGATATAGATCAGTTGGAGACTTGGGCAGAGAGATGGCAGATGGAGTTTAATCCGGACAAATGTGAGGTAATGCATTTTGGAAGGTCTAATACAGATAGGAAATATACAGTAAATGGCAGAACCCTTAAGAGTATAAATAGGCAAAGGGATCTGGGTGTACAGGTACACAGGTCACTGAAAGTGGCAATGCAGGTGGAGAAGGAAGTCAAGAAGGCATATGGCATGCTTGCCTTCATCGGCCGGCGTATCGAGTTTAAAAATTGGCAAGTCATGTTGACGCCTTATAGAACCTTCGTTAGTCCGCACTTGGAATATACTGTTCAATTCTGGTCGCCACACTACCAGAAAGATGTGGAGGCTTTGCAGAGGGTACAGAAAAGATTTACCAGGATGTTGCCTGGTATGGAGGGCATTAGCTATGAGGAGAGGTTGGAGAAACTTGGTTTGTTCTCACTGGAGCGACGGAGGTTCAGGGGAGACCTGATAGAAGTCTACAAGATTATGAGAGGCATGGACAGAGTGGATAGTCAGAAGCTTTTTCCCAGGGTCGCAGAGTCCATTACTAGGGGGCGTAGGTTTAAGGTGCGAGGGGCAAGATTTAAAGGAGATGTACGAGGTAGATTTTTTACACACACAGTAGTGGGTGCCTGGAACTCGTTGCCAGAGGAGGTAGTGGAAGCGGATACAGTAGTGACTTTCAAGGGGCATTTTGACAAGTACATGAATAGGATAGGAATAGAGGGATATTGTCACCGGAAGGGTCGGGGGTTTTAGTTAAGTCAGGCAGCATGGTCGGTGCAGGCTTGGAGGACCGAAGGGCTTGTTCCTGTGCTGTAATTTTCTTTGTTCTTTATGACACTGGTGCACAAGTCCAAGTCTCGCACGCATAGAGCAGAGAGGACAGGGCTGTTGCTCTGTATTGTCAGTTTGGTAAGCAGGTTTACTCCTATTCATTTCCTGCCTGACGTTTGAAGTCTGCCTAAGGCTACACTTCCTTTGGCAATTCTTACATGTCTTTCATTGTCAATATAGACAGCTTGAGAGAGTGTGCTGACAAGATAAGTGAACTTAGCCAATGCTGACAGTTTCGGTCATGAACTGAAATCATGAGCTTGAGATAGGCCTTTCCTGGAACATACAGGTCCAGTACTTCAATTTTCTTCATTTTGATGTGCAGCTGAAGATGGCTAATGCATTAGAAAAAAAAGTTCATGCCCATTGCATGTCTATCTCTGAACTGGCAGCTAGTACACCGTCATCAGCAAATAGGAAATAGCAAAATATGTCCTTGGAGACCTTGGTCTTTGCCTGGGGTCACCTGAGATTGAGCATCTTCCTGTTCATGCAATATCTGATTTAGATGCAGGGCATTGGGGATTAACGTGGAGGAAACCATGCTGAAAAGTATTGGAGCTAGCACACAGTCTGTTTAACTCCATGAGTGACTGGGAATGGGTCAGAAGACTTACCATTGTCCAGGACAAGCACAGGCATGCCTTTGTGGAACTATTGAATGATTGTGAAGAATTTCTCAGGATAGCTGAATTTCGCCATTACCTTCCAAAGGGCCTCATGGCTGACTCTGTCAAAGGCCTTGGTCAGGTTAACAAATACAGTACAGTGGTTCATGTTTCGCTTTTGGCATGAATCCTGGAGTGGCCTGATGTCAAATACCAGACTTTTTCTGAAACCGCACTGACTCTCTGCAGCAGAATCTGGTCAAGATTTTGCACTCAGCGGTTTAGAAAGGTTCTGGCCAAATGTTGTGTAGATTCTTCTATGATTGTCGTATTCTTTTATACACATTTTTGCATTCTTATGGAATGGCTCCTTGATTGCAAATGGACTGAAAAAGGTCAGTCAGCTTCTTGACCTGGAATTGACGTCCAACCTTGTAGATCTCAGCTATGATAGCTTGATCTCCTGAAGTTTCGTCATTTGACAAGAATTTGATTATGCTCATTGGTTCTAACAGGGTGGGAGAGTCATCAAGGGAGCAATTGATGGCAACCTGTAGCAGCTTTTTGATTGCTTTTTCATTGATGGATGAAGACTGATTGAGAATGTTATCTGTGAGCAGTGTTGACCCGTGGCACTGAGGATTGGCGGTCAGCCAGTAGACTGCGGCCCATAGACAGATTTCTGAGCTTGGGAGAATCTCATTCAGTCTTTGTGGTCTGCAGTTGAGTGAAGTTTGTTTGCTTTCTGATTCAGCCAAGTGGCTTGTGTCTCTCTGTGCACACACTGGACAGTTCTGCAGACTTTGGTCGGCATTGTTCTTGGATAGTCCCGGCAATGTTTCTGATCCAGTAGTTTCTAGATGACTTCATTGTTTTCATCGAACCAATCTTGATGCTTTCAGAGCAAGGGTGATTAAGAGCTCATGTTCAACACCCATCTTCAGCAAAAGGAGACCATTGCTGTAAACCCACCAACCATATTTTTGAATGACCCCTTCGCATGCCTGGTGATCTGCACCGACTCCTGTGTTGCAGTCACCAAGAATGATTAGATTATCTGACTTTGGTACAAAAACTGGACATCAACATAGAACTTCCTTAGTTTGAGGAAGTGACTAGAAAGTGTCCTAAACATTGTCTGCTTCACCTCCCTGGCCAACAGGCTGTAACTGGCAGGGATCCCATCAACATGTTCATAAATCGATCTCAAAAGTAAAGCTGACAATAGTCACCATTGACGTGTGCAACAAGCACACCCTCATGGACAGACCTGAGAGGGGAACTGTTCTTGTCAGTAAAGAGTTGTCTAGATTCAACACTCAGATTGCTGCCCTCAGCAAAAACCATCTACCTGAGGAGAGTCAGCTCAATGAATCCTCTGCGGGTTCCACATTTGTTTATCAGGATTGGTCATGGTAGAGGCATACACACCGAGGAGAATTGCTTGCCTATTGTCATGAAGGGGGAGTTTAAGCACCCTCAGATGATTATTAACAAGCTTTGGACGGCAAGTCAACTTGCTGATGAAATGGTTCCTGATAACAAAGCCTAGGCTAGCTTCAGCAGTTCTTTTCCATGGCCTGTCTAAACAAATGTGGAACCTGCACAGAATTCATTGAGTTGACTCTCTTCAGGTAGATGATCTTCGCTGAGGGCAGCAATCCGAGCGTTGAATCTAGACAACTCTTTACTAACAAGAACAGTTCCCCTCTCAGGTCTGTCCATGAGGGTGTGCTTGTTGCACATTGTCAGCTTTACTTTTTTTGAGATTGATTTATGAACATGTTGATGGGATCCCTGCCAGCTCCAGCCTGTTGGCCAGGGAGGTGAAGCAGACAATGTTTAAGACACTGTTTCTAGTCACTTCCTCAAACTAAGGACGTGTGCAGTGTGGGCCTGAAAAGAGACGTAGCACCTGTCAGTGATTGGTCTTCATCCACACACAGCTCTTACCTGTGGCTTCAAGATTTTGTTAGAATGAGACAGCAGTCCCACTTCAGTAAACTGCTTCAGTGGGCAAGCCAAACCAAGTATCCATTTGGTCTCCTATCCTTGGTGACCTCGGGATTTCTTAACGCTGGCATGTGAAGACTGATTCCAGTGGACTGGGTGGATGAGACCAATCTAAGGTTCAATAGTCTTGAAGGCTGGTCAGCACTGTTTTGTGGAGTATGTAGAGCTTGGTTATAGACCAGTGAGTCTAACCTCAGTGGTTGGTAAGTTGATGGAGAAGATCCTGAGAGGCCGGATTTATGAACATTTGGAGAGGTATAATATGATTTAAGAATAGTCAGCATGGCTTTGTCAAAGGCAGATCATGCTTTACGAGCCTGATTGAATTTTTTGAGGATGTGACTAAACACATTGATGAGGGAAGAGTAGTAGATGTAATATATATGCACTTCAGCAAGGCATTTGATAAGGTGCCCCATGCAGGGCTTATTGAGAAAGTGAGGGGGCATGGGATCCAAGGGACATTGCTTTGTGGATCCAGAACTGGCTTGCCCACAGAAGGCAGAGTGGTTATAGATGGGTCATATTCTGCATGGAGGTCGGTCACCAGTGGGGTGCCCCAGGGATTTGTTCTGGGACCCTTACTCTTTGTGATTTTTATAAATGACCTGGATGAGGAAGTGGAGGGATGGGTTGGTAAGTTTGCTGATGACACAAAGTTTGGAGGTGTTGTGGATAGTGTGGAGGGATGTCAGAAGTTGCAGTGAGACATTGATAGGATGCAAGACTGGGCGGAGAAGTAGCAGATGGAGTTCAACCCAGATAAGTGTGAGGTGGTTCATTTTGGAAGGTCAAATAGGATGGCGGAATATAATAATGGTAGGACTCTTGGCAGTGTGGAAGATCAGAAGGATCTTGGGGTCCGAGTTCATCGGACGCTCAAAGCAGCTGTGCAGGTTGAGGCTGTGGTTAAGAAGCTGTATGGTGTACTGGCCTTCATCAATCGAGGAATTGAGTTTAGGAGTCGTGAGATAATGTTGCAGCTATATAGGACCCTGGTCAGACCCCACTTGGAGTACTGTGCTCAGTTCTGGTCGCCTCATTACAGGAAGGATGTGGAAGCCATAGAAGGATGTTGCCTGGGTTGAGAAGCATGTCTTATGAGGATAGATTGAGTGAGCTTGGCCTTTTCTCCTTGGAGAGACGAAGGATGAGGGGTGACGTGATAGAGGTGTATAAGATGTTGAGAGGTATTGATCGAGTGGACAGTCGGAGGCTTTTTCCTAGGGCTGAAATGGTTGCCACAAGAGGACACAGGTTTAAGGTGCTGGGGAGTAGGTACAGAGGAGATGTCGGGGGTAAGTTTTTCACTCGGAGGGTGGTGGGTGCGTGGAATGGGCTGCCAGCAACGGTGGTGGAGGCGGATTCGATCGGGTCTTTTAAGAGACTTTTAGATAAGTACATGGAACTTGGTAAGATAGAGGGTTATAGGTAAACCTAGTAATCGCTAAGGTAGGGACATGTTCGGCACAACTTTGCGGGCTGAAGGGCCTGTATTGTGCTGTAGTTTTTCTATGTTTCTATGTTTGACAAGCCACAAAGAAATGTCCTGGGTCACCCAAGGTCTATCTCCAGCTGTCTAGACTGGTCTTGCTACTCTATTAAGATAGGTCAAGATGAAAGAGTGAATGTGAAGATGTGCAACTCTCCCTCACTAATTTAGTTCTTGTGCAAGTCATTTTCAGTTTTTTTTTATCACTTGACATCTGTGATATATTTGCCACAAGGACTGTGGTGATGGTGAGCCGTGTAGTAACGGGCATGGATTTAGTGGGAGCTGTAACTGCAAATCTTCACACATGGGTTCAGGTCATTGAATCATTTTTCATCGGAATAAAGATGTGGAACTTGGCAGCCCCAGACCGACTGTGCAAGCTATAGTGCATTGTGTAGCTAATATATATCCTTTTATCAGTTTCTATTTGTCACACTATTGTAGATTATCACAGATGCAAACTTATTGTTAAAAATCAAGTAAATGAGCCATCCATTAATTCCTGAGGTCTTCTAACCAGGAATTTGAAGTGTACAGACAAATTACTGATCTCTAATTGATATAGGAAACCTGTTAAAATTCACTATGCATTCCTTTTCTTATTTTAAAATTTTAGATTAATTTCTTGCCTCGTTCTCCATAACCTGTTTGCAGCTCCTTGGAATTTTAGGCACTGGTTCTTGTAAATTTGCTTTATTACAATTATATTAACAATATACCTGTCATTACAGAGTGCTTTGACTGTCTCAACCTAATTTATAGTGTGTATTGATGAAAGTGTCTATAATGAGAAAGGGAGGCTCTTTTATTTTGTTCCCCTCTCAAGGAAGGAAATGTTACTTGATCCCATTCTGGGTCAAGAAATAGAGCAAGTCAGCCAACTTAAATGTATTGATGACACTTGGGGAAACAGTAAGCAGAATACCATGATATAAGAATAGAAATGTGAAAAAGACAAGAATAAAGGAAAAAAAAACAGAAAATGCTGGAAAATCTCAGCAGGTCTGACAGCATCTGTGGAGTGAGAATAGCCAATGTTTCGAGTCTGTCTGACCTTTCATCAGAGCTAAGAGCAAAGAAAATCAGAAGAGATTTATACTGAGGGTTGGGGGGTGGGCGGGGGGGTTGCTGTAATAGGACAAAGGGAATGTAAATTATAATGAAGAAAGTTGAGAAAGGTACTAAAAAGGTTCATCAAGTGATCAAAATGTGTGAATGGTAGAACAGAGATACAGATGGTTAAGGGACTGCCTGAGGAATGTAACAGTTGCCCTGAAGGGGAGGTGCGGGGAAGGTGTTGGGGGCAAGATGGAGAGTGAGAATGGAGAAGTGGAAAAATGGAAGTGAGAATGAAGGATGATAAAAATGGGATGAAAATAAATTAAATAAAATGGAAATGGGGTGAAGGTGGTCGGGAGAATTCATGCTGTGAAGTTGTTGAACTCAATGTTCAGTCCAGAAGGCTGTGAAGTGCCCAATCGGAAGATGAGATGCTGTTCCTCCAGTTTGCGTTGGGGTTCACTAGAACATTGCAAAAGGCCAAGGACAGACATGTAGACAGGAAAGCAAGGTGATGTGTTGACGTGGCAAGTAACAGGGCGGTCTGGGTCCTGCTTGTGGATGCATTGAAGGTGTTCTGCAAAGCAGCCACCCAGTCTGCATTTGGTGTCTCTGATGTGGAGCAGCGAATGCAACAGACCAAATTGAAGGAGGTGCATGTGAAGTGCTGTTTCACCTGAAAAGGATGTTTAGGACCTGGGATTGAGAGCAGAGGGGAGGTAAAGGAGCAGGTGTTACACCTTTTACAATTGCATGGTGGCTTCAGGTTTCTCGGAAAATAAAACTAAGACTGAAATAGAAACAGAAACATCTGGTTTCTAAGGAAACTGAAGCTGATTGAAACCAAATAAAAAGACAGAGCCACCTGAGCTCAGACCCAGTGATGCAATGCAGATAGGCTGAAGAACACACAGGTTGGATTTGGGAGCAGAGATAAAGAAAAAAATAAGGTTGCTGCAACTACTTTGGTTATGTTAATGAATTGACTGCTATACTATGTACAGGATGTATCCACGCCATGAAGACTGTCATGAGCAGAGCTGAGGAGATTCTGCAGCAATGTGCCATTTTGGGAAGACCATGCCCAGGAAACTTGGGTTAATTGGGAATGGCAGTTGGATGAGATTTGGTGGTTATATCCTTGAGAGAAGGAGTTGGAATTTTACCTGAGGATGTTTAGTACTTTGAAGGACTTTGGGACTTAGATTGGTGAATGGATTGCTCAGTAAAGCTGCGAAATGTATCTTTGTATCAACTATTTACAGGCAATTTATTGTTTATATTGACAGTGATTTGTCTATTAATTGTTTTGTTATTTTGATTTTGGTTTGATTATTAAAGGAAAAGTTATCAAATGTGAAATCTTGTCCATTGGTTTTCTGCTGGGGTTGTTTGGTAAATTTGGTTCTTTTGGCTTATTGGCCTCTAGGGGTATCATAACAAAATACACCACCCTCTGCTCCTGCACCTCTTTTAGAATTGTGCCCTTTATTTTGTATTGCCTCTCCACATTCTTCCTACCTGTATTTCTTCAGTTTTCTGAATGAGATATAATTTCCATGTGTACACACATTCCACTAGTCTATGTTGTCTTAAAGTCTAACCATCCTCATCAAAGTTTACATTATTTCCAAGTTTTAGGTCATCTACAAATTATGAAGTTGTGCGATGCAGATCCAGGCATTAATATATGTCAAGAAAAGCAGTGGTCTGAATAATAACCCCTTTAGAACATTGCTTTACACCCCCCTCCTGTCTGATCTTTTCCTAATCCCACTCCTCGATCTGCTGGTCTATAACATTTTCCCTGGTTTCCCCTCAGTCTTCCCCTGGTTGCACTTTTTCCACCAATCCTCTCTTTATACCCTTCCTCATCCTACTTTTCTCCCAGCCTATGAGGCCCTCCCCATAATCGTCCCCCAGTCCCCCATCATCTTCCCCAGTCACTTGATGAACTTCTCGCAGGCCCTCAAGATCTTCTCTCAGTACTTCACATGATTTCCCCCTAGTCTTCTACCACCATGTCTACTATCTTTCCCCCACCATGATCTTTCCTCAATTCCACCTCTACGATCTTCACTTGGTGCACACCTGGATCTCATCCTGTCACCCCACTATCATGATCTTCTCCCAATATCGCATCGCACCCCCCACACTTCCTGGCCCACTCCATAATCTCACAGCCCCACAATCACTTTTCTGGTCTCCCCATAGTCTCCTCCCTGGTTCTCTCACAATGGCCTCTTTCTCTTCCCCTCACAGCCATATCTTCTCCACGTTGCCCTCAGAACTTTTATCCTAAACCATAGTGCTTGTCTCCTCCTCCCCCCCCGTGCATTATCTTCTCCTGTACCCCCACAATCATCTCCTCGCATTACTCTACCCAATCTTCTTCTGGTCCCTCCCCAATGAACCTCTCAGCTTCCCCATAATCCTCTTCCTGCCACTCCCTACAATTTCCCCCTGGTCACTCCGTAGCCTTCTCTCTCTCCTAATGGGGAGGCAGTGGCGTAGTGGTATTGTCACTAGACTAATAATCCTGAGACCCAGAGTAATGCCCTCGGGATCCAGGTTTGAATCCCCCACAACAGATGAAGTTTAAATTCAATAAAAATCTGGAATAAAAGTCTAATAATGACCATGAAACCCATCCGGTTCACTAATGTCCATACCTGGTGTGGCCTACATGGCAATGTGGTTGACTCTTAAAATACCCTTTGAAATGGCCTAGCATTCAAGGGAAATTACAGATGGAGCTAACTAGTGATACCCGCATCCCATGAACAATTTTAAAAAGTTCCGTGATCTTCTCCGCACAATCTTATCCCTGATCACCATTCAATCGTCAACCTGATCTGTGGTCTCCTCCTAGTATCTCTGCCACACCCATCTCTTTAATATTTTTCAATTGTTTCCACTCCCCCCTACTGCCCTCTTTCTCCCCCCCCACCCCCCAACACACACACAGCACTCTCCAACCAACAATCTCCTTCCTTCCCTCCCAATTTTCTTCCTGTCCTGTAATCTCAGCAGTCTCCATCTCTCCATGATATTTCTATATTTTTCTCTATGCTCACAGTCCTTAACACCCGACAACCAGCCAATATTTCAACCTGGTTACTCGCAGCCAGAATGGGAGATTTAAAATTGCTATTAGATTCAGCAAGACCCGACCCCACCGCTATACTGTTCTCCAGTCCCCTAACCTTCCTCACATTCCCTAAATATCAGGACCAAATTGCTCAACTGTTGTATCAACTGTGGCTTCTGTCCCTTGTTAGCTTAACATTCTTTGTAAGAAAATGTCCTCTTTTAACTAGGCTGACTAAGAAAAAAACTGACCCCAGGGAACAGCAAAGCTGATCTTTCTGAAAGCTTGAATGTTAAAATAAAATTCTCAGAATGCAGTTCTTGCAACTGGATAGATTTTACCAGTATGTGATATTGCAGTTGCTATACATACATTGATCTGATAGTTTAATTAAATCACAATCTTTCCTAAAAATTAACATAAGGATGACAATCAGAGACACTATAAAAAGTGGTACACCCCTCATGATCCTCAGTTAAGGTTGTCAATCCTGCAATTCAGGTTTGTATCTAAATACAAGAAGTCATTTGAAATGAATTGCGACCTCATTCAATATTTAATTTGTTTCCCACAAATGCAGCTTGCCTTCTAAAACTATATAACACTTTTTTGAAATATTACAGGTAAGGATTTCAAATTGAATTTATATTTTCTGACTATAAAACTACATTACGATTTTTGCCCACAGAGATGTGCATTTAAATCGATTATGCTTGTCATGGGAACGTAGGCCTTGGGATTTAGCGGGGGGTGGGGGGGAATCAAGAGAGGGGGAAGCTGAACCATTGGGATTTGTGAGGAGAAGGAGACTGGTAGTTGTTCATAAGTGGTTCGAGGAGAGAAGGAGATTGTGAAATGGGGGCTTGGGGGGGAAGAGAGGACAACTGGGAATTTAAGGAAACTTGGTGGGATTGGTGGTCATGAGCATTCAGGCAACTGGAGTCTGGGGAAATTGGGGCAGAGAAGAAGATTGAGGAATGGGTTTTGGAGCATCAATATATCCTGCTAAGAGCAGCAACAACATTGTAAGTGGTAGCACCATGAAAGGAGCAGCCATTAAAGGGTCAATCAAGCGTCAGTAAACTTTTTCCAGTTATCCTCCCTTTGCTGTAAGAAAATATCTTTATCTTTCCTTCATTTTACTACCATAGAATCACTACAGTGCAGAAGGAGGCCATTTGGCCCTGCACTGACGACAATCCCACCCAGGCCCTATCCCCGTAGCCCCCCATATTTACCCTGCTAATCCCCCTGACACTAAGGATCAATTTAGCATGGCCAAATAACATAATCTGCATATCTTTCGACTGTGGGAGGAAACGGGAGTACCCAGAGGAAACCCACACAGTCATGGGGAGAATGTGCAAACGCCACACAGTCACCCGAGTCCAAAATTGAACCCAAGTCCCTGGCGCTGTGAGGCAGCAGTGCTAACCACTGTACCACCATGCCATCACCCCCCCTCCCCCCCCAACCTCACATTTTGGGGCTCTTGCGGAGTTCACTACTTATTTAGGGGGTCATGATGTTAAAGCAGTCTCCCCTGTAGCATTCCATAGCACAATTAACTATACGCTAATGTGCTGCCAGACCCCATTCCCTATCCCCCTCCCTCTGAGGGCTCTTCAGTTCTTCAGCAGCAGAATTTACTTTTAAGAAACATAGAATGCTGACAGGTGCCTTCTTTTACCGCTATGAATGAGTTAGCTGAGGCAATATTATTATATCTCCTGTTAACAAACGGTCCTGACATCCTTCGCCTAACTGAACTAAAAGCAGATTTACTGATCGTTTATCTTTTTCCTGTGTTTACTATGAGAAAAATGGCTGCAGCACTCACCGACAAAAATGATAGTCTGTATTTCAAAGTATCTGGTTGGGTGTAAAGGTCTTGAGGACATTTCTGGAAGACATGATAAAGCTCTATCTAAATGCAAATACTTCTGAAAGTACCTTACAGAAGAAAAACATGAGATTACTTGAAAGGATTGGTCATTTTGAACGATTAGGGTACTTTATTGTAACATTTGAATATTTAACTTGATTTTTTTTTCAAAATAGCAAGCATTGCCATTTACTGCTGTGCTTTTTGCATTGATTGAATTTTGTTCCTTTGATGTTCCTAAGACAAATTCAGCTACAACTGCACTATTGCTCGTTTCTGTCCATTATTTATTTCAAGCGTCTCTGACTTACGCATTTTGAATCTGCATGTGTGCTTAGATGAGATAAAGGCATTGCTTAATGGGGTTTGAACACACTTGGGATTACATCTCTAAAGCAATACCTGCTGAAAGAACTGTGTTGGATGAAATATAGGTGAACCATAGAACAACTTAATGTTGGTACAAAGTGCTGTTTTATAATCCTGTATGTCGTCTGCTGATGGTACTGTGTGTAGGTCATAGGTCACACTGACAAATAGGGTTGAGTGTTGCTGACATTGTTTAATTAAGCTGTTTAATTTTGGCACATTTCTCAAGATAACAATAATGTCTCTTAAAATCACAGCTAGATTAAATCTGTTCATTGTGGAATGCCAATAAATCTCATGGGTCACTGTATTTTCAACAGAAGTTATCTTATGCACATTATCCCAATGGCATACTCGAACTAAAGATGATGTGGCACAATAGTCCAAAGTTGTTTGAAAAGACCAATATAGTGAATTTCAGTACCATATTGCTAAGAGACAATCACTTTCAATTCTTCATAACCGTGTTTGTTCTTTCCTTTTTTTTGATGAAGAGGTTGGCTTATTTTTGGAACTTGATCACTTTGTTACCTTCCCCTACCTGACCCTCATTATTCATTGACCAGTAGAATTAGAAAATAATTGCAGCAAAATCCTGTTTTGTCCCACTTGACATCCAGGAATTACTGGGTAGTGGTCAGGGACATAAATTCAGCCTGAACCTGAGTGTGAAGCCAATTGTAATATTCTGATGCCTGGGGTATACTTTCTCTCTACTGCCACATTCCTGAGTAGAGGAAATTTTCTCTTGGCCAGATTTACCATGCTTCTCTCCTCCTCTGCTATTCTACTATAACCATTTGCTGCACCTCTGGACCCATTGTGTTTCTATATTTCTATAGTTCTATTTATTTATGGGGTGTGGGCATCGATGACTAGGTCAGCATTTATTGCCAATTCCTAATTGCCTTTGAGAAGGTGGTGGTGAGTTGCCGCCTTGAATCACTGAAGTCCCTGTCGTTTAAGTTTATTTACAGTGCTGTTGGTAGAGAGTTCCAGGATTTTGACCCAGTATTGTCACTCTTATTTCACTTGCTGTCGCTCTTATTTCACTTGCTGACCACTCATCTGTCAAACCAGCAGGAGAATCCATCATCATTTCTTCTTGCCTTGTACCATCATCATTGTTGTCATTTAATCACTCCTGCCCTCCAGCTATCAGAGACTTTCCCTCCTTTTCTTCATCTGTCTGTGTTTTACTTGGCTCTGCATTTGCTCATAATGTGTTCATGTCTGATCTCTTTCAATTCTGATAAAGGTCATCGGCCTTCAATTTGATTTCTTTCTCCACAGTTGCTGCCCAAACTGCAGAGTGCACTTAATGTTTATTTTAGAATTCCAGATCTGCAGTATTTTGTCTTTGTTATAATATTTTGACTGTTTCCAAGGTTGCAGATCAGTTAAGTCAGTACAGACAAGGAATTTTATCTGTGATCCTCCTGGTCTGTGTGGCTCCTCACTGTCTTAATCAGTTGAGCCATCGTTAGAGTCTGTGCTTGGTTCTTCGATCAGCAGCATGATAAATCAAACTTATCAAACTAAATTGGTCCCCCCCCCAAGCGTGATCAGAAAATATCGCAAACTCAAAATCTTAGCAACACCTTCTATTTTGAAATGGCAACACTTTGAACAGTTGCAATCCTAAGGGCAAAGCTTTAAACCAAATATTCCTGATGTCCATTTTTGTTGCTCTTAATATCACCACAAACTGTCATTAATTCATGACTCAAGGCTGCTTAGTACCTGTCACTATGTTGGAATATGCTTTGCTACAGTTTGAATAGACCACTAGATGGTGCACATTACTGTATGGGACAGACACACGCAGTGCTCTCCATGGGCTGCATGGTAGAATGGTATTTCCCAAGACAAACATCATAAATTGTCTTTTAAAACAAGAGGAAATTAAAGTATTTTAATTCAGAAAAACAGTAACAGTTGCTGTTTTATATTTGCATAGTTTTCTAGTTTTTTGTAACACCAATAAGGATTTCGTACTAAATCTTCCTTATCCTTCTCTGTATCATCGATCCTTCAACAGTTTCTACAGTGATGCAAATTAATTGCTTTGTAGTTAATTCATGATACAGTTAAGTGTTGACTTAACTTGGAATTTCCTGGGAACTCTTGACAGTTTTTTCATGGGAAATGTGTGTGTAACTGCAGTAATTGGAAGGATTGGCGACCACCAGTTAGTATATAATGAACTATAATGGTTGGTTTACAAGCAGAGAAACCGAGTACTTGCACCATGTTAACACTTCCAGCTGTAGGATCTACTCTGACTGCAAAGGCCTGTGCTCTGCACTGAGATCCACATGCTCATTCGCCATTGGGTGATCAGGTTACAAGAGCCTCCTAGTGTACATCCTTTAAAGGGTCCCTTAAAGTCCAAAGATGTGCGGGTTAGGTTGATTGGCCAGGTTAAAAAAAAATTGCCCCTTAGAGTCCTGGGATGCGTAGGTTAGAGGGATTAGCGGGTAAAATATGTGGGGGTAGGGCCTGGGTGGGATTGTGGTCGGTGCAGACTCGATGGGCCGAATGGCCTCCTTCTGCACTGTAGGGTTTCTATGATTCTATGATTCTATGGTCCAGCTACTACAGTAACTGATTTCAGCCAATTTACAGCAGCATATAGCTCTGAATTTTCTTAGTTGTTTTCACTTCTTCAGAGATACATCATAGCTCATTTACATAGCTACATTCTACTTAACAGATAAACTCACATGAAGTTCCTGAATTTTCGTGAAACAAATGTGTTGCTTTTTGCCCAAAACATTAGGCACAGTGTGGCCTGAAGTCAGCTCTTAATGGTATCCCTGAGATCTCTGGAGCTCGATATGCACTACACTTAAATAATGTGCTGTTAATCTCAGTGTATCCAAAATTTTTTGGGTCTCGTGTTCTAAATAACTAGGAAGTTTGAATGGTTTTCCCAGTGGGGTCCCATATAATAATGGAATAGCTCTCTGATCAGTCACATGCCTTCCATGGGTGGCATGGTGGCACAGCGGTAAGCACTGCTGCCTCACAGCATCAGGAACCCGGCTTCGATTCCCGGCTTGGATCACGGTCTGTGTGGAGTCTGCACGTTCTCAAGTCTGCGTGGGTTTCCTCCAGATGCTCCGGTTTCCTCCCACAGTCCAAAGATGTACGGGTTAGGTTGATTGGCCATGCTAAATTGACCCTAGTGTCGGGGGTTAGTTGGGTAAATAAGTAGGGTTATGGGGATAGAGCCTGGGTGGGATTGCGGTCGGTGGCACTATAGCGATTCTATGATCTATACAAACACAAGGGAAAAACAAAGGCAGCACAAAAACACATTTTTCTTCATTTGTTTTTGGAATAATGGTTATGTTTATTGTCCAGTCCCACTTCTCCAAGGCAAATATAGATGGACAATAAACATAACCATTATTCCAAAAACAAATGAAGAAAAATGTGTCCTTGTGCTGCCTTTGTTTTTCCCTTGTGTTTTTATAGATCATAGAATCTAGCCCTTCGGAAGAGCAGCTGAGTACTGTAAAGAAATAAAAATAAAGTTTTAACAAAAATAAAAGTAGATTCAGGCTGTTAAATGATAAGAAAATCCAGTTGGAGAAGAAGATATAATTTAAAAGAAGCAAAGAAATTTGGCAATGAATTGAGCGTAACCATAAATGAAAAGAAAAATGACAAAGTGAAGTGAAAATGATTTGCAGAAAAAATGTGAGAGTAAGAAGGAATATAATGTTCTTGGTGCTTTTGTGTCAATATAATTGTGAGTTCAACAGGGACAAAGTCCAATCTAAAATGATCACACTGAGTTTGGAAAGACATTGAGGTGTACTTCCATTGTTGTGGAATCCTACAGCACAGAAGGGGGCTATTTGTTATGTTCTGACTTGCTAAAAGAAATGCACAATTAGCCCTATTCCCTTCTCTTTCACATGGCCCCATGAGCTGACCTAAAAAGTATCGATTGTAAAGACTGGAGCTGGAAAGGGACAGAGAGTCAGCGAGAAAATAGGTTTCCAGGCACAGGTCTCACCTGTAGCCTGTTGCTTGTCCATCTTGTTCTGCTCTTCAGTCAATATTCCGAACTGCAGAAGCTCAATTTATCTTTCAATTGAGCTAGTTATTTACCTGCCTTTTCATTTACAGCACTGATATCACTGTTGGGAATAAATGCCTGCTGGAGGCTTACTGACTGCCTTCCACAATAGATAGTAAACTGAGAACTGTAATGCAATCACACTTGATTCAAAGGACTCTTGTATGTTTTTGTGTTAAAGATGTGACAAATATCTTTGGCAAGTATTCTTAAAGTTACCACATCTGAGTATGAAATATATTCTGCAGGTTATTACTGTCATCAAGAATGACAAATTCAGCTTTTTTCGCAGTAGAACAGAAACTTTTTCAGTGTCTTGCAGACTTTAGAGCAGGTCTAGCTGAATTATGATTAGAATTTCCTGCAGTGGTGTTTGCCATGTGAGGCCAAAGAGGTATTCAGCTCGAGCTCCAGCTTCCTTTATTTGTTAATATGTTCTCCAGATTACATTTCAATTAAAGGTGAGATAGTAGGGCCAGATGTTGGTGCTGTTACTGGCAAAAGGGATTTATAGGCCCTGAGTAATAAATTATTTTTGTGGTCTGATATTCTCCCAGAATTATATTGGTCCTGGGTGACCACTATCTTTGCATTAGAATAAAAAGCCAGTAACCTGTTACATGATAAGGGGCAAGGAGGCTCATCTCACTCAAACTCATGCGTATTTCATTATGGATCAAACCAGAAACCCCAAGGTATATTATGAAATTAGACGAGACCCTAACTGTTTTTATTTTGGCATTAGTATGAGTACAAGGTGTTTCATTCCATGTGTGATTTTTATTGACACATTAGGAAGCTTTTATCAAACTTTATTTAACAATCCCGTTGAACTATAACAAATGACTTAGCTTAACATTTACCCATTGAAAATTACGATTCTTAACTGCTAACCTATCTCTATTAGTTGCAAGTTAAGCAATATTCTTCTGATAGATTTAAACTTGCTTAAATCAGTTGGCAATCAATACAGGCTTGCATGTTTTTATTTGTTAACAGTCGTAGACCATTTAAAACACGTCTGGAGAGAAAAACAGAGACACCTGTCTTCTGACAGCTCCAAAACAGCGGCCTCCAGAGAAAGGGAGGCAGAAATAAACCACTTGCTTCTTTCAGAACCAAGCAGAAATTAACATTTTTTTAAAATCAAAGAGAACTGTGTTTTCCCTGCAAACGTAGTTCTACTCATTAGTACATGACTCGGCCTCTTATCAATCAACCTAATCAAACCCTACTTTAAAACTCCAGGGGAAAAACCAAAAATAAACAAAAATGCATTAACTCAGATTAAAACTAACCTATTATTTTGGATCAATTACTAGTCTGCATTCTCAGCATGTGAGCTCCCTGGTGCAGACAAATCAGCACCGTATAAACAGAGCTGAATTCTAAACAAACATAATAAAAATACATTGCTTAAGGCACAGTATCATTACTTATATGTGTGTTTGTGTAAACTTATGTGCATGGGTGCATCTGCATGGTTTTGTTGTAAATTTGAACATGCAACCTGCTTATTGCAGCCCTCAGTTGCTATCTGGTGAAAATGTCAACATGTTTTTTAGCTAAATTCATTCATTATTGAACGCTGTTAGGCCTTCCTAATCTGTGCTTATGAACTTATGAACAAAACATTTACACCTCCAGAAGATGGGTAGGGGAAAAGGGTTCGCCTGATCATCAGGACTGTTGTTCACATGTCTACTTACATTTGCTGAAGTTAGGAGAGCTGACTGGGGAGAACCTTTTCCCCAAGGGATTTAATGAGGATCATTCTTTTAATGTATTTAATAACATACCCATCCATCAGAGGGCATTGTTTGTTTCATTAGATGTGTATCTGACTGAGATTCAGGTGGCAACATGTGCTGCTGAAACAGTTATCCTGTTTAAAAAAAATAGTGCAGTGGGGTGTTGCTTCAGTTCTATTCTAAACCTAGTTTAGCGCCAGTAACGAAATAGCATTCCAGATTCAGTGCACTAAACCCAGTGCAACAGTATGAAGGGCATGAGGTCAGAGAGGCATCTTCTCCTTTCCTTACTGAATTAAATTCAGTGCAATTTACAAAATACAATGCAGCTCTGACACTGGATTGAATCCATTAGTTGTGAGACCTCGTGCACTGTGAAGCTGTCACTCTCCTAGAATATCTTGGTTAATTCAACAGATGTAAAGCTCAAATTCATGCCTCATCCTTGTTCGGTGCCAAGATTGACGTATCCTGTATGGGAGCACTGCCATTGTGATTCAGCACCAAATTATGGAGCAAAATGCATAGCATCCCTGAAATCATAAAATCTTCCATTTGAGGATTAAAAGGAAGAAAGAACTTGCAGTTTGCTACAATGCCTTTCACGATGTTAGGATGTCCTTGCAGACAGTGAAGTACCTTTGAAGTGCAATCACTTCTATAACATAGGGATTCAGCACAAAGTAACTAAGCATTGTGAGTTTTTTATACAATTCAGGGATAAGTATCCAGTTTTGATTACTTGAGGTGCTGAGTTGTTAAACCCTTCCTATCAATGTGTTGGTAGGCTGGGTGGTAAAGCCATGCTTGTCATCTTCGATCTCCAGTCTAAGTGCGATATGACTTTTCATGGCTGAAGGTTATCAGTAATGATATGCAAATCTAGCAGATGGAGAAACAGTGTCTGTTTAATAATTAGATGTGGTTGACAGCTTCAGACCAATATATAAATCTTCAGGAGAGGTCACTAGAAAAAACATTATCTGGTTGGATTTCAATTTCATTGTTTTTTTAAAAATAATTGAAAAGTATTTTAGATTGTATTTCAAATTGACATAATTTTATTAAATAGGATGTTGGATTTATTTTGCGTACAAGTAATTTATAACATGAGGAAAATGGCCCCAGTAACACATTGAAAGGATTAGAGTGAAGTTTTAACTCAGTCATTCCATGACCTACAGGGTTCAAAGGCCTCCCACGTGGTCATGGCATTGCCGCTGAGGGGTGTACTCTAATCACTGAGATCTACCTGCCTGGCCCTGGCACATTTAATTTAAAAAACTTATACATCCTTTGCGAGCAACTCAACACAATGGCACGCTCTTCTTCCTGTGGCCTCAGCACTGGCTACCATTATCGGTGGTGCTATTGAGGCTCACAAGCTTCTAGGTCTCTGGGCCTAAAGTTCAGTAAGAAGTCTCACAACACCAGGTTAAAGTCCAACAGGTTTATTTGGTAGCAAATACCATAAGCTTTCGGAGCTTGCTGCTCCTTCGTCAGATGGAGTGGCTTCTGTTCTCCAACAATGCACAGACACAGAAATCAAGTTACAGAATACTAATTAGAATGCAAATCTCTACAGTCAGCCAGGTCTTAAAAGGTACAGATAATGTGGTTGGAGGGAACATTAAACACAGGTTAAAGAGATGTGTATTGTCTCCAGACAGAACAGCTGTGAGATTATGCAAGACCAGGGGCAAGCTGTGGGGGTTACTGATGATGTGACATAAATCCAACATCCCGGTTTAGGCCGTCCTCGTGTGTGCAGAACTTGGCTATCAATTTCTGCTCAGCGACTCTGCGCTGTCGTGTGTCGTGAAGGCCGCCTTGGAGAACGCTTACCTGAAGATCCAAGGCTGAATGCCCGCGACTGCTGAAGTGCTCCCCCACAGGAAGAGAACAGTCTTGCCTGGTGATTGTCGAGCGGTGTTCATTCATCCGTTGTTGTAGCGTCTGCATGGTTTCCCCAATGTACCATGCCTCGGGACATCCTTTCCTGCAGCGTATCAGGTAGACAACGTTGGCCGAGTTGCAAGAGTATGTACCGTGTACCTGGTAGATGGTGTTCTCACGTGAGATGATGGCATCCGTGTCGATGATCCGGCACGTCTTGCAGAGGTTGCTGTGGCAGGGGGTTGTGTAGTGTCATGGTCACTGTTCTCCTGAAGGCTGGGTAGTTTGCTGCGGACAATGGTCTGTTTGAGGTTGCGTGGTTGTTTGAAGGCAAGAAGTGGGGGTGTGGGGATGGCCTTGGCGAGATGTTCGTCTTCATCAATGACATGTTGAAGGCTCTGGAGGAGATGCCGTAGCTTCTCCGCTCCGGGGAAGTACTGGACGACGAAGGGTACTCTGTCCACGCGTGTCCCGTGTTTGTCTTCTGAGGAGGTCGTTGCGGTTTTTCGCTGTGGCGCGTCGGAACTGTTGATCGATGAGTCGAGCGCCATATCCTGTTCTTATGAGGGCATCTTTCAGCGTCTGGAGGTGTCTGTTGCGATCCTCCTCATCCGAGCAGATCCTGTGTATTCGGAGGGCTTGTCCGTAGGGGATGGCTTCTTTTACGTGTTTATGGTGGAAGCTGGAGAAGTGGAGCATCATGAGGTTATCCGTGGGCTTGCGGTATAGTGAAGTGCTGAGGCGACCGTCCTTAATGGAGATGCGTGTGTCCAAGAATGCAACCGATTCCGGAGAGTAGTCCATGGTGAGTCTGATGGTGGGATGGAACTTGTTGATGTCATCATATAGTTGTTTCAGTGATTGCTCACCATGACTCCAAAGGAAGAAAATGTCATTGATGTACCTAGTGTATAGCATCGGTTGAAGGTCCTGTGCGGTGAAGAAGTCTTGTTCGAACCTATGCATGAAGATGTTGGCATATTGAGGTGCGAATTTTGTACCCATGGCTGTTCCGTGTGTCTGGATGAAGAACTGGTTGTTGAAGGTGAAGATATTGTGGTCCAGGATGAAGCGGATGAGTTGTAAAATTGCATCTGGAAACTGGCAGTTGACTGCATTGAGTACGGAGGCCGTTGCAGCAATACCATCATCGTGGGGGATGCTGGTGTAGAGTGCCGAGACATCCATTGTGATGAGGAGTGCTCCTGGTTCAACTGCTCCATGTGTGTTGAGTTTCTGTAGAAAGTCCGTAGTGTCGCGACAAAAGCTGGGGGTTCTTTGTACAATGGGTTTCAAGATGCCCTCGACATAGCCGGAGAGGTTCTCATACAGGGTTCCACAGGGTTGCAACTCGGCCAACGTTGTCTACCTGATATGCTGCAGGAAAGGATGTCCCGAGGCATGGTACATTGGGGAAACCATGCAGACGCTACGACAACGGATGAATGAACACTGCTCGACAATCACCAGGCAAGACTGTTCTCTTCCTGTGGGGGAGCACTTCAGCAGTCGCGGGCATTCAGCCTTGGATCTTCAGGTAAGCGTTCTCCAAGGCGGCCTTCACGACACACGACAGCGCAGAGTCACTGAGCAGAAACTGATAGCCAAGTTCCGCACACATGAGGACGGCCTAAACCGGGATGTTGGATTTATGTCACATTATCAGTAACCCCCACAGCTTGCCCCTGGTCCTGCATAATCTCACCAGCTGTTCTGTCGGGAGACAATACACATCTCTTTAACCTGTGTTTAATGTTCCCTCCAACCACATTATCTGTACCTTTTAAGACCTGGCTGGCTGTAGAGATTTGCATTCTAATTAGTATTCTGTAACTTGATTTCTGTGTCTGTGCACTGTTGGAGAACAGAGACCATTCCATCTGACAAAGGAGCAGCAAGCTCCGAAAGCTTATGGTATTTGCTACCAAATAAACCTGTTGGACTTTAACCTGGTGTTGTGAGACTTCTTACTGTGCTTACCCCAGTCCAACGCTGGCATCTCCACATCATGACTACCTAAAGCTCAACCAGGGCCCTTAATTGGATGACTGTCCTGGTGCCAATGCCATCATTTTCTGCAACCTGCAAAATGCCAGTGCTTTCCTTCCATGTGGGCTGAGGTCCCACTTTTGGTCCCAGTGACAGGGCAACCCGGGTATTATGATCCAGCTGATATTACTGCACCTTAGACTACTATCACCCAGTGATTTGCTTTGTTGAATAATGCTCCCTAAAGAGGAAAATGGCCAGGATGTTTTGGCCCCTCCCAACCAACGAGATATTACAATCCTGCCAAAGTAAATGATGATTTAAAAGGTCTGCCGCCTCTGTCAGGGGGAGTCATAAGATCCTGGCCTAAGATTACTCACTCTAACTCCAGCAAGTTGACTACCTTGTCTGCTGTCTGCCATGTCTGTGTAGTTTGCAACCTGAGGTATTTGTTTCTCACTCACCGATAACTTAATTGTGAGGGGGAATTTAATTCTGATGAGTTGGCCTTTTATTGAGCATTCATGACGTGCAGATACATGCAATAGGGCTTCACAATGCTCAACATCAGGAATTTCGACCTGTCTTTAAAGTTCTGAGAATTGAATTGCGAAAGTTCATCTCGCCATTGGGAAGCTGATTTTTAGCCTCTGGCTCAGTTAAGTTTTCCTGAATGTCTTGTTTCTCCCTCCCAGGAGCAGCATAAGATTCTGCCCAGTCTCTCCGTATCAATTCTGACAAGTCCATTCATAATGTTGAATGTTTCAATGAGATCACATATTTGATATTTAGTCATTGTCGTCATGCTGGGCAGAATTTTATGAGAATGTCCGGCTAGCGTGAAAATGGGAGAGATCCGGGGTTTTTTTGGGTGAGTTTTCACACCCAATCTTACGTACTTAGTCATTGAAAAGATGGTGTAGACTGTTTCCAGCTGCTGCAGGCAGTGGGCTGGACTTAATACACCAGCCAGTCTGTAGAGGGAGGTACTGTGCACGTGCAGACCTCTGATGCTGCACATGCGCAATTGCAACACCAAGGATCTGATTGGGCGAAATGTCAGGCCCCTGTTGCTGCAGACAGCCTCAACAAACTCACCCCCTCCCCTTCCCCGCCAAAGGCATGCACTTGTGAAGGCCGATCGTGAGCCCCATAACACAGACATCTAGGTCCGCCCTCCCCGCCCCCGTGGCCCAAACCAATTGCACCCCTCTTCCCCCACCCCCCCCACCCCAATCCAATCGCATCTGCAGAGCGGCAGAGGCCCCTGCTCCCCCCCCCCCCCCATTCAATTGCATCTGCAGAGTGCACAGCGCCCCCCCCCCCCCTCTCTTCCTCTCTGATTAGGCTGCCCCCTTAAAGCTCTGTCCCTTTGGGCCCTGCCCCAACACTGTCCGATGGGCTGTGTCAAGGTACCAGGGTGACACTTAGGCTGGCAGTGCCAAAGGGGCATCCCCATGCCTTCCGCCTCCCCGGGGGGGGCCTCAATGGCCTCCGGTTCCACCGGCAAGTCTAACACGACTGTTTCCCATTCATGGGGAGCAGGTGTTTTCCTGGCCAGAGAGAACCTCGTCTAGCGAAGCCATAAAGGCAAGTGAGCCTGGACGATTTAGCACCGAGCTCACTAAACAGATGAAAATCTTCTTTTAAATAAATTATTCAGTCTCTCACCCACTTCCAGCGAGAGGCTGACCTCACTGGAAATCCAATTCTGGTAACATTGCGAGAGCCGAGAAATCACGTGTGTTCCCGTTTTCCCAGCTGTTGCACGATTTTACTAGCTTCCCCTCCCCCTCCCCCCCCTCCCCCTCCCCCCCCTCCCCCTCCCCCCCCTCCCCCTCCCCCCCCCCCTCCCCCCCCTCCCCCTCCCCCCCCTCCCCCTCCCCCCCCTCCCCCTCCCCCCCCTCCTCCTCCCCCCCCTCCCCCTCCCCCCCCTCCCCCTCCCCCCCTCCCCCTCCCCCTCCCCCCCCCTCCCCCCCCCCCTCCCCCCCTCCCCCTCCCCCCCCTCCCCCCCCCTCCCCCTCCCCCTCCCCCCCCCTCCCCCTCCCCCCAATGGGCAGGGTGAGCCGGTAAAATCCCAGCCTGTGTCTTTTGTGTAAAATTGGCATGCTTTATTTCTAACAGCACTGTTTATAAAAGTGCTTAATTGGCTGCAAAGCACTTTAAGTGATCCTGAGTTTCTCAAAGGTGCTACACAAATTGAAGTCTGTCTTTGTTTATAAATTATTTTACTTGATAGAGTGATCACCTTCGTTAATTCTTTGCAGCGGATTTCAGAATTGCATTATCTTTGCTGCATTTACATTTCAAAGGCAAAAACTGTAGGGCTAAGTGCAAAGAGCAGAGGGATGGAATTAATTGGATAACCCTTTCAAAGAGGCAGCATGGACGCAACGTGATGAGGGATCATTTTCGGTGCTGCATGATTCAAGGCAAAGGATTTTTGAAGGATAATGTATGAATGTTACAACCCAAGTGACCTCTCCTGGTCTGCTGTTGACCTATCATAGTGGAATTATAATCTTCTTGTTATCAGTTTGAAGCATCCATGACCTATAGTCAGCATTTCTGTTGCTTTGTAAATCATGAAGGAAGTGGACTCATTTCAGTTAATTTCTAATGCTGGGGGAGTGTAAGTACCCTTTACAGGGATTATCACTGAAATTAAAATTTAAATCTGCCTATTCAAGTTGTGGTACACAGTACTAATGACAATGATGTCAGTTCTTTTGGTAGCATTCCTGAGCATTTTGGAACTACCGAAGTTAACTGAAGATCGTATAACATTCATTTCACTTGGCTCATTTCAGCCCATCAGCATGATTCAGAGCTGTCTGACAGATTCCATTAAAACTGGTGCCACTATTGGTTCATAAACAATAACATGCAGGAATATGATGGCATTCTGTGAATTAAACTTCAGCCGTGAGATTGAACTGTCTCAAGGTCACTATTTTGCCATCTAGAGCAAATTGTTCCTCAATGTTCGAAACTGTCAAAAACAAATTTTAATTTCTCCTTTAAATCTGCTAATGGGAAATAACATTGTATAAATTAATTAGTCCATTTAATTTATGGAATATATCTTTTAAGCCCAATTTATCATTTGGTGTCTCTCATATCACCCCTGACTTGCTGACCTACATTGACTTCACGTACACCAATGCCTCAATTTAAAATGCTTGTTATTGTGTTCAAATCTATCCCTGACACAGCCCCTCCCAAATGCCGTATCTTTCCCCAAATCTACTATGCTTCAAGAACTCTACGTTCTTTTGACTGTGGCCTCTTGAGCATCCCCTATCTTACCAGCTAAAGATTGACATCTATGGCCTTCAATACACAAGGATGTAAGCTTTGGAATTCTCTATGCAAATCCCTTGACCTCTCTCCTGCTCTCCTATGTTGCTGAAAATTTATTCTGGACTGTTAGTTGTATATTCATTGTATTTAATTATATGTAGGTGGTGGCATTAACTACGATTTTGCCTGTTCTCATATCACAATTTGAATCTTTTCTTCTGATATGGTTTTCTATCAGCAATAGCTTGTAAAATGTTGAAATTGGCTCCAGTTTTATCCTTCACCACTCAAGTATTGCTGGTTATCTAATGTTTATGGTTGGAAATTAAACAAATCCTGAGGTCAACTAAAATCCTCATAGCTATTATGGAATGTGGCAGAAAACAATTGTAAATCATCAGGGTATGATTTTCCTTTGATCTCAATTTCTGAACCATATTTGATTTGATTTATTATTGTTACTTGCATCAGTATACAGTGAAAAGTATTGTTTCTTGTGCACTATACAGACAAAACATACTGTATATAGAGAAGGAGAGTGTGCAGAATGTAATGTTACAGTTATAGCTAGGGTGTAGAGAAAGATCAACTTAATATTGTGTAGGTCCATTCAAAAGTCTGGCAGCAGGGAAGATGATATTCTTGAGTTGGTTGGTACGTGTCCTCAGACTTTTGTATCTTTTTCCCAATGGAAGAAGATGGAAGAGAATATGTCTGGGGTGCGTGGGGCCCTTGATTATGCTGGCTGTTTTGCCAAGGCAGCGGGAAGTGTAGACATAGTCAGCAGGTGGGAGGCTGTGTTGAGTGATGGACTGGGCTTCATGATGGACTGGGCTTCGTTCACAACCCATTGTAGTTTCTTGCAGTCTTGGACAGAGCAGGAGCTGTACCAAGCTGTGATACAACCAGAAAGAATGCTTTCTGTGGTGCAAAAGGTTGGTGAGAGTCATAGCGGACATGGCAAATTTCCTTAGTCTTCCGAGAATGTACAGGCGTTGGTGGGCTTTCTTAACGATAGTGTCACCATGGAGGGATCAGGACGGTTGTTGGTGATCTGGACACCTAAAAACTTGAAACTCACGACCATTTCTACTTTGTCATCATTGATGTGAATAGGGCATGTCCTCCACTATGTTTTCTGAAGTCAAAGACTATCTCCTCTGTTTTGTTAACATTGAGGGAGAGATTATTGTCGTCCCACCAGTTCACCAGATTCTCTATCTCTTTCCTGCATTCCTTCTCGTCATTGTTTGAGATCTGACCCACTATGGTGGTGTCATCAAACTTAAAAATCTAGTTGGAGGAGAATTTGGCGCCACAGTCATAGTTGTATAAGGAATATTGTAAGGGGCTGAGCAGTGGATGAAAGAAGTGGATGCATGGACGAAGCTTATGTTCCTATTAAAGAGAAACCAGAACATTGCTAGCCTTGGCATTGTTGGTGCCGATAAGAAGTAAAATCAGAAGTAAAGTATTTTGTGAGTGGGATACCAATCCGTTGTATAGTGATACAAGTTTAGACCTTCCACCAGACTACTTGGATGAAAATTACAAGAAACAATGATCTGTTAAATGTTAAGGAGGTGTGGCCATAAGTTGATAGATTTTGGAAATGGATAGTCATTCCACAAGAAAATATATCATGTGATATACGAGTTCATTTGGACAGACAACTGGTTTGAACTGCTGCTTGGTTCTTGCTGAAGAGAACTGGATCAGATATCCAGTTAAAAATGAACAATTTTTTTTAAATAGTCAGGTGAAAGTAATTTTTTTTTTCAGCCTTAATGGAGCAAGTGAAGCATTCATGGTAACATGAAGAATAGAAGACTCAATGATCACTTGTGGAAATAGTTTGGATACCAGACGGAGATGTTCTTATGATCCGTGTGGAAATGCTTTAAAGAAAGAAACCCTTAAACCACTCAGCTGCAGAAGTAAAACTATGGAAACTAAACAAAGGCCTATATGACCTGAAAAATGCCTCCAGGTTTTGCTGAAAATAAGTTTAACTAAAACAGATCCTGCAATGTTTTATCAGTATAAAGGACATCATGCAGGCACCTTCATCATCCATGTTCACGGAGTGGTAGCATAGAATTGAGCAATGTGTTATTAATAACATTGGAATAGAATTAAAAATTGGGAGCCACGCTTGTGGAGCTTTTAAATATATTGATTTAGATAGTAAGCAAAGTAGGTCTGGAATATCTTTCAATCAATAATCTGGATTAGATATATCATCTTTCTGTGTTGACTAAAGAGACAGAGAAATTGTAACACTTGGTCAGTTGAACTGGTTGTGCACTCAGACTAGAACAGATTCGAAGTCCAATAATACAATGGAACACCCTTAAAGTAAAGAATGTTGCAAGGGCAAATAATTAAACACTAAGAAAATTAAATCTGGAGAAACATACTTAAATTGTCATCCTTCGGTGATCCACAGAACATAAACGAGTCATTTTCATTGATACTTGCTAATCTTCCTGGTGGGCATTTAAATGCTGCTGATAAAAATGGTAAATGTCATTTGGTTTTGAAAGCTAAGGAAGTAAAATGGGTTGTTAAAAACACCAGGTTTAGAAACACTGGCTCATGTGCAAGCAGTGTATCTAGGATTCTATTTGTCAAATATTTCATAGAATCATAGAATCCTACAATGCAGAGGGAGGCTATTCGGCCCATCGAGTCTGCACCAACAACAATCCCACACAGGCCATATTCCCATATCCCCATAACCCCATGCGCTTATCCCAGCTAGTCCCCTTGACACTAAGGGGCAATTTAGCATGGCCAATCCATCTAACCAGCACATCTTTGGACGATGGGAAGAAACTGGAGCACCCAGAGGAAACCCAAGCAGACACGGGCCGAATGTGTAAACTCCACACACACTGACCCAAGCTGGGAATCGAACATGGGTCTCTGGCACTGTGAGGCAGCAGTGCTAACCCACTGTGCCACCCGTTTAAAGTAAAGTTTATTTATTAGTCACAAGTAAGGCTTGCATTAACATTGCAATGACGTTACTGTGAAATTCCCCTCGTCACCACACTCTGGCGCTTGTTTGGGTCAATGCACCTAACCAGCACATCTTTCAAACTGTGGGAGGAAACCAGAGCACCTGGAGGAAACCCACGCAGACACTGGGAGAACATGCAAACTCCACACAGACTGTAACCCAAGCCAGGAATCGAACCCAGGTCCCTGGTGCTGTGAGGCAGCAGTGCTAACCATTGTCCCACCATGCCGCCCGTGAAGTGAAATGCTCAACTTTGGGCATTTTGAAGATAAAACACCCACTGAAAATTGTGTAGGTAATCATTCACTTGTGGGTCACTGTGTGCTGTATAAAAAAAATGTAAATGAAAAAGATTAAAAGAAAAAAATTGTTAGCTTGAAGCTGATGTTGGAGAGAAAGGAAATACCTAAAGATAAAACGGGTGTATGCAAGTAATCAGCAAGTCAGATTGTTTCACAAAAAGAACTGGATAGGCAGGATTCTGTAGTCTCGTCTATGGTGGGACATGAGTGGAAATTTAGCATTCCGGTCAAAGCTCTATTCAGTGTCAGTGGCATCGGAAAATTCCAGCCGCGAATGAGGACAGAGAATTTTGGCCAATGTATGAAGAACTTTTTAGCGATCTGAAAGGAGGAACATCTCGCTTCGTACAAAATACAGAGGACTTCTGATTTAATTTGTTTTGAAATGTTGGTTTGTACGTATGAACTTTAACTTTTATTTAAAGAAAAGACAGAATCTGTTAATTGTGTATTGAGTGTGTTTATTTATGCTAGTGGGAGGTATTAGCTGGAAATTCACTCGTCCTATAAATAAACACTGACTGAAACTTGATGATGAGGTGAGATTGTGCATGTAGGTGAGGTGTATCTCTGGAAATAAAATCTGGTAAAAGTATGTAAGTATGGCTCTAGTTTTATCCTTCTTGATCTGGCTAATATGCGTTTGTGTCTGGAATTGAAGCATTCACCATCAAAGCTCATCTCAACTGGAATGGGCATGTAGTATGTATGACTGATGGAGGTAATCATGTATTCACAACTTAAACTTGGACACCACTCGTGAGGCAGGCTGAAATTAGGGTTCAAGGACTCCAGGAAGGTAAGCCTCAGAAAATGAAACATGTAGGTCATGGATTGAGAGAAAATTGCACAAAGAAATATTTGGGCAGCAATCTCCAGAATGCAGGTAGCTGAGGACAAAAGGCAAGTTGGAAAGGCAGAGCAGTCCCAAAAAAATCAAGCAATTAATCTTTGCCCAAACAGTGAAAAGCCAGGCTGATCTACAATCAGGCTCCACAACTACGTCAGAATGCACAGCAGATTACTTCACACAGACAAGAAATTGCCATCTTCGAAAATGAATAGAAACCCGCGATGACCATAATGGTATAGCTTTGTCAGGTCTTGAGATGTTTTATTACATTGAGATATATAAATGCTAGATGTTGTTTGCATTGCTTTCCATTAAACTGCCTATTTTAATTCCTTCTTGCTAATTATGAATCTTTCTTGGTGTTATGTCAATGACAGCTTTTGGTCTGTGACTGACACTGTGTACCCATGAGATTGCAGTGTGCCTCAATTGGAATTGATAACAAGTGATTGGCAGGCGAAACAATTTTAGGCACATGGGCCTCATTAACAGGTAGTTGGATGGTTGTTCAGATTAGGAAATCAGTCAGTTTGTATCTGGAGTTAGCTGATTGTGGGAGGCTAAAGCTGGGCTGTGCATGGGTCAGTAGCAGGCTGAACTATTTGTTTTGGACCAAAGCAAGTATTTTGCTACTCTGAAACTCTATGAAAATAAAAAATAAACATTTTTAGGTCTTTTTTTTGATTGGCCTCCAGGGGTACCTTAAAGGATCGATAGGCTGCTCAATTCTGGTATAAGTGCATAGGTTGAGCATGGCATTTTAGTACCTTTTTCTTCCCAACATGGTACCTTTGTACCATTTGGACGAGGTGGTGGCGTAGTGGTATTGTCACTAGACTAGTAATCCAGAGACAGAGTAATGTTCTGGGGACCTGGGTTCAAATCCCACCATGGTAGATGGTGAAATTTGAATTCCATAAGAAAAACATGAAATGAAAAAACCTATCAGTGACCATGAAACCCTTGTTGATTGTTCTAAAAACCCATCTGGTTCACCTGTCAACTCTGATGAAGGGTCATCTGACTCTGTTGGTTCTATTTTCTCTCCACAGATGCTGAGAGACCGGCTGAAATTTTCCAGCAATTTGTTTTTGTTTCTGGTTCACTAATGTCTTTTCAGCAAGGAAATCTGGCATCTTTATCTGGCCTGGCCTACATGTGACTCCAGACCCACAACAATGTTGTTGACTCTTAAAATGTCTTCTGAAATGGCCAAGCAAACCATTTCAGTTCAAGGGCAATTGGGGATGGGCACAAATGCAGGCCCAGCCAGTGATGCCCACAACCCTTGAACAAATAAAAAAAACTGTACCTTAGCTTTGAAATTAGGATCTTGGGTACATCCAAGAACATTTGTTTTCATGTTAGATGTGGCTTGCCATCTGAACCAAGCAGCAGGAAAAAACTGCCAGCTACTATCTAAGATGACCACAGCAACAGCTCTAGCCTAATCTGGATGACCAGTAACCCAATGTCATGTTCAGGCCACTAAGTCCCCATTTATGCTGGACTTGGTCCAGATTGAAATGGATTAAGCCCAATACCCTTGGAGAGAGTGCATCTGTTACCTCACAAATGCATTTATGGGTAGATGGCTGCAAAATACCACATGGGTCACCTGTGGAGCCCCGGATGACCCCGTCGCATAAAAGTTGAGGGCTGCCATGATCTGCATGGTCATGGAGAGCAGGTGTCCTCCACCTCCACAGGGCAGCAAGTTAGAATGTGCCACAGGTACTGCACTGTTGCCCTGGTGAGGCGGATTCTCCTACGGCACATGTTGTCCAACAGCTCCATGAAGCACAATCGGGTCCTGTAGACCTCATCTCCTTCTGCACCTTCATGTCCCCTGTCTAGCAAGTACAACCTCTGGCCTTTGAACTCGCCCTGCAGCTCCTAGTCTCCTGGCGGTGGGTGTTCCCTGAGTGGCACCGCTCCTTGCTGCTGGAGCCTGTGCTCTACCAATGCTGCAATAAGAGGAATAACGTGGAGATGCCGGCGTTGGACTGGGGTAAGCACAGTAAGAAGTCTCACAACACCAGGTTAAAGTCCAACAGGTTTATTTGGTAGCAAATACCATAAGCTTTCGGAGCAGAGCTCCTTCGTCAGATGGAGTGGATATCTGTTCTCCTACCTATGTTCTAGAACAGATATCCACTCCATCTGATGAAGGAGCTCTGCTCCGAAAGCTTATGGTATTTGCTACCAAATAAACCTGTTGGATTTTAACCTGGTGTTGTGAGACTTCTTACTATAAGAGGAATAGCCAGCTCCATTGGCTTCATACTGATATTGTTCAGTTAGCTGTAAGTGAGAGACAGAGAGAGACAGTCAGATTAGTGTCGCAGCCATTTAACCTCAGTACTTCCCCTTACCCATTGGCCTCCCAGACGTGGAAGCAACCAGTTCCACACCTTGCGTGGTATGTAACGCTCACTCAGAGCTCAAGTGCCCTCCCATCTCCATTGCATGACTGCACCCAGACTGTAGGATTGCCCAGTCAGAGTCACCTTTGGCCTCCCCTCCCTTTTGACAAGATGCTGCTATGGTCACCCATCCATAATGAGCATGGTCAACTGGAAGGTGATGTATGCCTTGGGAGCTAATGGATCCTCAAATGGCAAGTATTGCAATCCGCCACATAGGTGACCGAGATCGAGAGGGCCTGTGTTTGCATGTTTATCCTTGAACCACAAGTTTTCACACCTTTCCTTGGATTTGAGATGATGGGCAGATGACATTGTTAAGGGTTACATCTTGATGGCCGAATAGCTTGACAAGCATGAGTCTCAGGAATGTTAAAGAGCACAATTGTTCTATACCTCAGGGATAGGCTGAGCTAATAGGCACCCTTCTGACTCGGGCTGCATCATTCCAAGATCTCAGTGCTGTCTTACCTTTACACTTAAGACTCCTGCTTAGCCACTCCATTTAGTTTTGATTTCCCCCCTCCCCAAATTACCATCACCAGTTTCCGCCCCCCGCCCCCAAACCCTGTCCTCTAGGCTGGGCACCAACTTGCCTTCTCTTTTGGAGTCTCATCTACCTAGTCCATTAGGCCCACATACTTCAATCTCATCACACCCTACCCCCATCCCATGTGGTCTGCACCCATAGCCCCCACCACTACCCCACATCCTAAGCAGTAGACTAACACAGTATGAAGAACAAGAACAAAGAAAATTACAGCACAGGAACAGGCCCTTCGGCCCTCCAAGCCTGCACCGATCATGCTGCCCAACTTGACTAAAACCCCCTACCCTTCCAGGGACGATATCCCTCTATTCCCATCCTATTCATGTACTTGTCAAGACGCCCCTTCAAAGTTACTACTGTATCCGCTTCCACTATCTCCCCTGGCAACGAGTTCCAGGCACCCACTACTGTGTAAAAAAAAAAAAATCTGCCTCATACATCTGTTTTAAACCTTGCCCCTCGCACATTAAACCTATGCCCCCTAGTAATTGACTCTTCCACCCTGGGAAAAAGCTTCTGACTATCCACTCTGTTCATGCCTCTCTTAAACTTGTAGACTTCTATCAGGTTTCCCCTCGACCTCCGTCGCTCCAGTGAGCACAAACCCAAGTTTCTCCAACCTCTCCTCAAAGCTAATGCCCTCCATACCAGGCAACAGCCTGGTAAATCTTCTCTGTACCCTCTCCAAAGCCTCCACATCTTTCGGGTAGTGTGACGACCAGAATTGAACACACTATTCCAAGTGCGGCCTATCTAAGGTTCTATAAAGCTGCAACATGACTTGCCAATTTTTAAACTCAATACCCCGGCCAATGAAGGCAAGCATGCTGTATGCCTTCTTGACTACCTTCTCCACCTGCATTGCCACTTTCAGTGACCTGTGCACCCATATCCCTTTGCCTATCAATACTCTTAAGGGTTCTGCCATTTACTGTATATTTCCTATCTGTATTAGACCTTCCAAAATGCATTACCTCACATTTGACCAGATTAAACTCCATCTGCCATCTCTCCACCCAAGTCTCCAACTGATCTATATCCTGTTGTATCCTCTGATGGTCCTCATCACTATCCGTAAATCCACCAACCTTTGTCGTCCGCAAACTTACTAATCAATCCAGTTACATTTTCCTCCAAATCATTTATATATATATATATTTCAAACAGCAAAGGTTCCAGCAGTGATCCCTGAGGAACACCACTTGTCACAGCCCTCCATTCAGAAACGCACCCTTCCACTGCTACCCTCTGTCTTCTTTGATGGAGCCAGTTTTGTATCCACCTTGCCAGCTCACCTCTAATCTCATGCGACTTCACCTTCTGTACCCAGTCTGCCATGAGGGACCTTGTCAAAGGCCTTACTGAAGTCCATATAGACAACATCCACTGCCCTACCCTCATCAATCATCTTCATCACTTCCTCGAAAAACTCGATCAAGTTCGAGAGACACAACCTCCCCTTCGCAAAACCATGTTGCCTCTCTCTAATATGTCCACTTATTTCCAAGTGGGAATAAATCCTGTCTCGAAGAATCCTCTCCAATAATTTCCCTACCACTGATGTAAGGCTCAGCGGCCTGTAATTACCTGGATTATTCTTGCTACCCTTCTTAAACAAAGGAACAGCATTGGCTATTCTCCAATCCTCTGGGACCTCCCCTGTAAGAGTTTCGTGACGAAGGAGCAGCGCTCCGAAAGCTAATGGTATTTGCTACCAAATAAACCTGTTGGACTTTAACCTGGTGTTAAAACTCTTACTGTGTTCACCCCAGTCCAACGCCGGCATCTCCACATCATGACCTCCCCTGTAGCCAGTGAGGATACAAAGATTTCCCTCGAGGAAGATTTCTATTCTAGGAACTTTTAAACAACATCCGCTGCTAACTTCAGGACCACACACACCAGCCACGACACCTGCCCCCCCCCCCCCCCCCCATTTCCCTGACACCAATGAACCACCCCCTCCTCTGGAGATGTACAACGGGTTCTGGCCCCTTGAACTCCCTGGTGCAAGGTGCAGACAATGGTGCTCATCTCCTTTCTCTCTCTTGGAGGTCATAGAATCTGGTTCCCATTTTTAAAAAGCAGTAGTAATTTGTGCCCACATGGCATCACATTTGGTGGGTGAGAAGATTCAATGAGTTCTGAAGATATAATGTTAACCTCACTAAGTCCATTATAATACATTCAAATTGATGCAAATCTGGTTTGCAGCCTTTCTAGGCATGAACATGATCATGTAATTGGGGAGGGCCTGGGAAGATTGCTTTCTGAAATCTCACTGGTGCAAATCCCATTTTTGGCTTCTCGTGATATTTTGCGGCTATTAAAGGATTTACACCCACAGCCAACGGGTCCATAAATCTTGCCCAATGTATATGCATACTGCAGAATATAGATAGTTACATTCAGCAGGATTGCCTTCACACTCACATGTCTGTATATTTCATTGAAGGCATTTCTCCAAATTCATACATCATTTTTTTTTTGTTCTGGATGCATGTGCAGAATGAGCAGATACCAAATCGTATGCCCTCCTCTAGAAATATAGTTTTGCTTTTCTTAAAGTTAAAATTTTTTTTATTAGTGTCACAAGTAGACTTACAATAACACTGCAATGAAGTCACTGTGAAAATCCCCTAGTCGACACACTCCGGCACCTGTTCGGTTTGACTGAATTTAGCATAGCCAATGCACCTAGCCAGCACATCTTTCGGACTGTGGGAGGAAACTGGAGCACCCAGAGGAAACCCATGCAGATACAGGGAGAACGTGCAGAATCTGCCCAGTGACCCAAGCAAGGAATTGAACCCAGGTCCCTAGCACTGTGAGGCAGCAGCAGTGCTACCCACTAACAGCATGCTGCCCGTTTCTTTTCTGTCATGTCTGTCATTATCTCCTGTGCTTTTTTTTTCATTCTTAGGATATGGGTGTCAATGCAAGCTGATATTTATTGTCCATCCTTTTCCCGAGTGCACGTTCTTCACTAATTGCTGAAACAACTGAGTGGTTTTAGTTCATTTCATCAGGTGATCAAGGTCAGCACCCATGAGTAGGACTGGAGTCACATATGTCAGATAAGCTAAAACAGACTTCCTTCGCGAAAGGATATTTGTGAGTTTTTACAACAATCCAACAGTTTCACTGACGCCGGCATTTCGTTTTCAGATTTTTAAATACTGAATTCAAATTCTCAAACTTGCGTGGAGGGAGTTTTGAACACTCACCTCAGTCATTATTAGCCCAGGCTTCTAATTACTAGTCCGACACAACCATTACACTACATTATCCCACTTTGACAAACATCTATTTTCTACTTTGACAAAGTCATTGATAATAATTGCAGAGGGTGAGCTATCTTTCAAGTCACTATTGTAATTTTCTACCTAAATCTGTATTCTGCCTTGTCTTAAACATAGGAAAACAAGCACCCCTGTTAGTTTACCTTAGTCCCGCCTATTGTCATGTTCCCAATCCCATGGTCACCACCAGTACCAACAACTGTTCAGAAGCCCTCCTGGAACTCTGGTCCTTTTCTGATTAACAATTCCCAAACTAAACCTTTCCAGCATCACATCTCCATTAATCATTTGTAATGCAGGTTTACTGTGAGCCTTCAATAATTGCAATGATACACTGCAATATATACCTCGAAGACCCTTGCTCATTCCTCCAAAGCATAGGTGGAAAATACACCCTCTCTCCATCTATAGTTGCTAAATCAAAATTTATTTGCACAATGAAAGCTGGAGTGATAAACAAAGCTTATTGCAATACCTAGGCCACTGAGAAAATTGAAAGATAGTTGCCGGATTTCTCCGGTCTCATATGCTCCTCCACTGCTACTGAGAATGGAGAATTTGACACTCTGCCAACTCCCCATTCAGCGCAGTGGGATCGGAGAATCACAGCCATGGCTGAGGTTGGAGAATTCCGGCTGGTATGCCTGCAGGAGGACATCACGCCATGGTGGTCAGCTCTGAAAACAACTGAGCATCCTTACCTCTGCTATCAATCAACTTTGCACATTTTAAATCTTTCACTTTTTATTTCAATCAACTTCAATTTCTACCTGTTTTTGGCTAGAAAAATGGCAAACTAGCTAAATGTTGTAGGGATACCTCACAATCACTAAGGTCCCTTAGAGATGACAATATAACTTTAACAATTCATATTAGGGGGGGATATCAGCATACTAAAAGAAGGAGCGACTTATACAAGTAATGAATGTGTCACACTCTATTCGTACAATTGTGGAGTTCTGTAACTCTTCCCTTGTACCAGTTTTAATTTTATTTTTCAAAAGAGTGAGGGCTAGATTTCCTGCCATTCTCGGACTGGAAATTTCTTCAGATCAACCGTGTACCTTTAATCTGCGAGCAATATTTTGGAAAACGAATTCATGTGTGAGAGGGTTAGCTTCTGGTGAAGTTACAGTATTGGAGCAGCAACATCTCCAAGGTAATTCATGGCTATGCTTAATGGCCTGTTTTTTTTTATTGCAGAGCTACAATATCTGTATCTGATGAATGGAACATTGTAAAGGAACTTACTGAATATAAAAATAGGAAGTTTTAGAAATGCTCAGTGGGTCTAGCAGAATCATGCTGAGTACACTGTTTTTATTTCAGATTTCCAGCATCTGCAGTATTTTGCTTTTATTTTACTGAACATGACCTTTGTTCCATGAAGGACAGAGGCTGCGTAATCGGAGAATGAACTTCACAACACATGTAGAAATTTCTCCGGTACATTGTATTGCAATATCCTCTCTAATCAGGCCAGCTAGATACATTGTACATTTGTCAGCATGTTAGCCTAATGATGCTAAACCAGCTAACAATACTGTATAAATGATCAATGTTCCTGCATGTTGTTTCATTATATTTTAGAATGTTTAGTTTTAGAATTCAACAAAAATTCATTATACAGCTGGCACATAATACATTACATATATTGCATTCAGAAACTCAAGATATTCCGGGTTTCTTGAAAACTTCAACTTGGAACTGAGGAAACAAATAAATATCAAGTTACCTTTTATAGTAATTAACTAGCACTTAAAAATATGTATTTTGCATGATTGCTTTATTAAAGTTGATGAATGTCTCGGGTCAAAACCAGTCTACTTAGCAATGACATTTCTGGCAATGTACAATGGATAATGTCTCCTGGTGATGGTGACTTATGTGATTCTTTCAAAAGTGTGAGACACCCATAACTCAAGTGCCTCTTGCATGAATAAATTACAATGAGGGTGTTATATCAGTAATAGCACAAATAGAGCTCCTTATCATTGGCAAGATATGTTAATGACATGAATTTATTATCCCCAGAAGAATCATATACATCTAGTTAATTGAGTTATGGAACATTGCCTCTGGCCATTAATTCACAAGCAAGGAACACCTCTTGATCATTTGATGATGTATTATGACTGCATTATTTCTTGTTAATCAGTTATGGGATTATTAGTCAATAAACTTGGAGTAGAATACTCTCCACTTGCCTGGATGAGTGCAGCTCCAACAACACTCAAGAAGCTCGACACCATCCAGGACAAAGCAGCCTGCTTGATTGCTACCTTTTCCACCAACATTCAATTCCCCCCACTGTCGCAGGTTCAAAATCCTGGAATTTCCTCCCTAACAGCACTGTGGATGCACCTACACCACAAGGACTGCAATGATTCAAGCAGCCAGTTCACCACCACCTTAAGGGCAACTCGGGATGGGCAATAAATGCTGGCCAAGCCAGCGATGCCCAGATATTGTAAATTAATTAATTAAAAAATGAACCCTTCAACTTCCTCCTTCTGGCAATCTCTGGGTATTGACTCTCGGGTCAGGAGTGCAGAGATGGGATATTTCCCAGCTCTGTGAACCCCACCTGGGAAAAGCAGGCCTGGCAGTTGCAATTTCCATTCCAGGGACCAGAATGGTTGGCGCGGGGAGGAGGGCAGGGGGAACTGGTTTATTTGGCAGCACAAGCTTTCGGAGCACTATTCCTTCATCAGGTGAGTGAGGACTCGCTCACCTGATGAAGGAACAGCACTCCGAAAACTTGTGCTGCCAAATAAACCTGGTGGACTTTAACCTGGTGTTGTGAGACTTCTTACTGTGCTTGCCCCAGTCCAACGCCGGCATCTCCACATCCCTATGAATCTTCATAACGCTTATGCCAACATATTCCCCCCCCCCCCCAGGCCCTTTATATCCCCTGTGCCAACTTAATGCTAACTTATACTAACACACACAACCAGCATTTTCCTTATCCCCTTGATACCAATTCAACAACATCCACCATGACCAAACCTCATGGAGCCATGCTGAGATAAAATAAAGTGATGTCACTATTTTAAAAAAACACTGATGAAATACATTCAATATACTAAATATTCATCAAATAATCTTGGGAAAATAAACATTTCACTTAAGGAGTTAATCTCTTATGAGAACAATTATTTATATTCTATAACCACTTATAGCTGTCAATCAAGTTAACTCACTTAACAGATACCCCACTGTGATTAAGTTCAGTTAAAAGATTAGTCATGCAGCACAATTCATATAATGACAACCCTGAGGCTTATGACACAGACTGAATGAAATACCAAGCACTGATTTATTAAGAAGTCTCCACACTTTGTTTTTAAAATGAAAGCCCAGTAGAATTAAACCTCTTGACAAGGGTTTTGACAGTTCTTTAACAGGTTTGATAGTGCCAATGAGTTCATGCACTTTTTACACATAATCGTGTCTATTTTTATCAATCCCAAAGTGTGCCTACCCAGAAGGGTGCATTACATCTCCCAAAGGATGCCTTATCTCTCTGATGGGGTTCCTTGGCCTTGCGAACGAATCCACCAATTTCAGACCAGATCTCATATGGGACATTTTCACATGCTAGGTTTCACACTCTTGGCTGACCAAAATCACACTTCGGAGGGGACAGCTAATGACCTAAATTGCCAGTTGTCCCTCTAATATGTGTATGCATTGACCCTGGCCTGATTCAAGTCCCTCCTCCACAGAAATAGGAAGTGCTGTGTTTGTGGGTGGGACTTTTAATTCCCCAGCACAACTATAATTTTCATCATGACAGAGAGGCTCCCTGTTGCTGTGAAAATTCAGGCCATTGGAAAACACATGCCAGCTCAAAAAGACACAAAAAGTTGTTTATATATCAGTTATTAGAGGGACTGAAAAGGCATTGGCTGGGATTCTCCCGAAACAAAACTAAATGCCCAAAAGGCTGGAAAACAGGAGTATTTCCTGCCAATTTTTGGGGGTACTTAGCTGAACAAATCTCCGACACTCTGAGCAATACAGAGTGCCTCAGCATGATTCTCAGAGACTGATAGCCAGGTTCCGCACACATGAGGACGGCCTCAACCGGGATATTGGGTTCATGTCACACTATCTGTAACCCCCACAACCTGCCTGGATGTGCAAAATCTCACTAGCTGTCCTGTCTGGAGACAATACACATCTCTTTAACCTGTGCTTAATGCTCCCTCCACTCACATTGTCTGTACCTTTAAGACTTGATTAGCTGTAAAGACTCGCATTCCAATCATTATTCATGTAAATTGAGTTTGTGTCTTTGTGCCCTGTTTGTGATCAGAACTCCCACCCACCTGATGAAGGGACAGCCCTATTCCGAAAGCTAGTGGCTTTTGCTACCAAATAAACCTGTTGGACTTTAACCTGGTGTTGTTAGACTTCTTACTGTGTTTACCCCAGTCCAACGCCAGCATCTCCACATCTTTAAAGTCAAAACAGGATAAATATTTCAAGATACAAAGTTTGGGGCAAAGAGCGACCAATTGTTATCGTAAAGAATTGCTTCCTTTTATATTCGAAATTGATATTTTTTTTAATTCTAGGAATTGAATACATCTAAAAAGGGTCTTTTGCTGCTTCTTCAGTCAATTAGGCTTTAGTTCTTGTCAGTTTTGGGTGTTTTACACTCAAATTTGCCACTGTCAGTTTGAAGCTTTGAACTAATCCGTGCCATCTTTTTGATATGCATTCTCAGACTTGTGTAAATGCAGCACACTTTAGTAAATATGAGTTAACATTTCAGCAGTGAGACAGGTCTGTTTTCATGCACAGAAAGAAAAGAAAACTACATTCATCTGCCACTTATATTTTTGAAATACCTCAAAATATTTCATGACCAATGAATAGCATTAGAATTCTCCATCCATTCCCATTCTCGTTTCCCTTTGCAAAGGACTTTTAGTATACAAAACCACTGTCTGAAAACACTTGAGATCAAGCATTCAGCATGGGGAAATGTGTCCTCTGTGCTATGTAAAGCAAGATTTCAAATGTACTTTCATAATTTCACTGCTCCAAGTGTTTAGGAGCATATTTTCCCTACAATGGGGAACTTAGAGCACAAAGCCAAATTCTTTCAATTCCAGTTTCAATGCTTCAAAATGTCCATGTAATACATCACACTGAACAATACATTATATATAAAAAAATTACCACTATTTTCTAACCTTCACATCTGTGTAAAAATAGAATTTAGCATATATCATATATTTCACCTTACCAGTTATATTGTCTAATTTGTGATGCTGTCAAATGTTCTAATAGAATTATTCCTGGGTAAAGTGAGAAAATGATCATTGAATGTGGCAGCTACATAGCACCTTAACATGTCAGAATATCTGTGCTTTTGGAGAACTACAGCATTCAATAATTTAAAAGACACTAAAAATTATTAAAACAATTTTGGAGTACCATAAAAAGTACTAACAAACTTTCCAATAAGTTAATAGAAAAATGTGTTTACAATTTTATTTTACCGTCGTTATCACAAAATCAAAAACCTCAATTAGTTTGCAATTTACATTGGAGAAGGTGCACGTATTTGAATGGAATTAGGTGCTTTCTTCAGAAAAATCATTTGGCACTTTGCTACCGTGAACTAGTCACACAGATGAAACAAAGTAAAAACAGAAAATGCTGAGAAAATGCAACAGGTCTGTCAGCATCTGTGGAGAGAGAAATAGAATTAATGGGCAGAACTTCCCATTTTTGAAACAAAGTGCAGTGATGAGTAGTTCCAGTAACACCTTTCCTGTTGCCCGGAATGATGAGAACTAATGCTAGTGTCAAAGATTGAAACCTCATTTATTATGCACAGGCGAGTATCACCTTGTGGGTCTGGAGCTGATTCAGCCTCTGCTGTCGGCTTGCGGGTTTGAAGGTCCCGGTGCCATATTTAAACCCCAGTCCAACACATACATCTCACTCTTTCCAGCCCACCTGTCTTCCTGGAAGTCAGGAACCCAGAAGAACAAGATTAGCAGCATCAAGAAGGCGGCTGGACCCCGATTCAGCCACCAGGCACTCGGGGGCCTTGATCTGAGGAGTCCGGGCACAAAGACATGTCCTTTACCTAAGGGCTGACTTGAAGTGCCTGGTGACTCCGAGTGCCTGGTGGCTGAATCGCGGTCCAGCCGCCTTCTTGATGCTACTAGTCTTGTTCTTCTTCTGGGTTCCTGACTTCCTGCACAAATCAATATGGCACAAACACCAATGACATTATAACTCTATGAGCTGTATGTTCAGTCTGTATAGTGCACAAGAAACAATACTTTTCACTGTATCCCAATACATGTGACAAATCAAATCAAAATATGCTTTTTGGAATTATTTTTATTAGAAATACTCTGTCAGGGCTCATTGACAGTCTTAATTTTCTCCATGGTTACAACTACAAAAGAGCACCAAAAAAAAGAACCTTTGGCCAGGTTCAGCCATAGACTTAGACTTATGATCGCTCATAATATATTAAATAAAACATCTCATTCTCTGTGTCAATTTAGCTTGGTTATCCAGCAATCTAACATGAACTGCAGATACTCATTCCTCCTTGAGAAATTTGTCAGATCACTGTGTATTTGCAAAGGATGATCACTGACCTTTCAGAGCACATCGGCTGGTTACTCAGGAATATTACATTTATTCTGTTTGTATACACTTGGGTTCACTGAACTGTTTTAAGGATTAGTTTATCATAGAATAGAAACCCTACAGTGCAGAAGGAGGCCACTCGGCCCATCGAGTCTGCACCGACCACAATCCCACCCAGGCCCAACCCCCACATATTTACCCACTAATCCCACTAACCTACGCATCTCAGGACTCTAAGGGGCAATTTTTAACCTGGCCAATCAACCTAACCCGCACATCTTTGGACTGTGGGAGGAAACCGGAGCACCCACTTTTATCATAAAGTCAATAAGAATGCAATAGACACAATCCATGCTGAAAATAAAAGAGCATATTCCAAAATTCTTCATTTTACCGTAAGAATGTTTCAGCTATGCATGCCAAATTCCTTTCTCCTCTTTGTTAATATACGTTAACCCAATTAATGTTGTGTCAGCAGTAGGCACTCCCGCCCCTTGTGTTGGTAATGATATATCATCACACATAGAGGATTGGCTAACAGAGAGTTGAGATTTATCCGATGTGTGTTTTATAAGTGGAGTGGGATAATGCTCAGGGATAAGACCTCGCGTTGAGACCTTAAGTATTAATGACTTGAATGAATTGACCAACTGTTTTACAGTCAAATTTGCTGATGATTGGAAGATAGGTAGGAAAGCAAGTTTTGAGGAGGATTCATGGAGTTTTCAAAGGAATATAAATTGGTTAAGTGTGTGGACAAAAAATGGCAGATGGAGTATTGTAGCAACCTGTGACTGCTTGAGTAAAATAAAATCCTTGAAAGGAAACCAACTGCAGACAAACATCAGGCCAGAAATACAAGCACAGCAAAATCACATAAAAACTGACATAGAAATTGGCCTAAAAGCAAGGTATACTGGGATTATCTCAGTCCAAAACAGTCTGCCTGGAGACAGGCCCTTTGCAAAATTTGAGTTTAGACAATTCAAAACCAAAGATATACCAGGACACATTAGCATATGTAGAAGGACAATTATATATTTTCTGAGAAACATATCACCATTGTATACATGGAACAGACATGCATTAGTGAAACAAAAGATTTGATGCATATTAGAAGCTGAAATTAGACATCTAGGTATGTAACACACAAAGGATCCGCCATTGAAACTCATTGAAACCCATCGACAATGATGTGAAACTAATCACACCTAAACACAGATAGGCCAAATCCTTGGAAGATTCCAGATGGTAGCCAGGCAGGTATAAGAAACCTATGCTAGCAGCGTTTGAAAGAAACCATCTCTACAGCTTTCCCAGAAGCACATCAGGACACAACGGCAACAAAAGCAGCTCAGCTCCAGACCAGAGAGAGAGAGACAGATTTGAGAGTTCAACGTGCTGACGGAATCACGAGGATCCGGGGTAGTATACGAATTTCTAAATGATTAATTAGCTAGAGAGAGAGAGAATTGTTAAAGTTGTAAAACTTAAGTCTTTTATTGCTTGGAATAAAGCTGTGACTTGGTTATCTACTATTGATTCATGTGTGTAGTCCTTTTGCCTGATGTATGCAGAGGTGTTTGAGTAAAATCCATTATACACAGTGCTGATTGAATGAGTCTGCAGGATATTAGAAATACCCTGGACAACAGTATAATGTTTGAAAATGTGTGCTTGTCCACTTTGGCATGAAGAATAGAAAATCAGAGCATTATTTAAATGGAGAGAGATTGCAGAATGTTGCAGTACAGAGGGATCTAGGCATCCTTGTACATGAATCACAAAGGCCTGAACCTCCACTGTTAGGGCACGTAGCGGGAGTCTAGAAAATTCACAACTTGGCCTGTCTCATATGGACGTTTGGCCAGGAGACCAGACAACCGTTGCTCTTTTTGAAACAACTGCATCACCCCCCCACAAAAACATTTTGACAGCTCAGGCTCTCTGTTTTAATAAACATTGTGAGCATGACCACAGAGATCAAATTTACGTGGTTTCAAGAGCTTATGGTTTTTGTTGATACCATAAAGGATCTGAAAAATTAGCATTTTTATCACCTTGTACTAAAATGATTTTCTTTTACCATAATCAAAAGTTATGAATGAGCTACCTTTTTTAAAGATTCCTCTGATGCCCTACATCATATCAACAACTTCCAATTCCCCATTTCTAACCACCACCACTTTATCATGGATGATCAATCCCTCTCTGCCTCCATTCCTCACCAGGATGGTCCGAGGGCTCTTTACTTCTTCCTTGAACAGAGGCCTGAACAATCCCAGCACTACTCTCCACCATCCGGCTGAACTTTTTCGCTCACTGAACAATTTCTCCTTTAATTTGTCTCACTTCCTCCAAATAAAAGATGTAGCTATAGATATCCATATGGGTCCTAGTTTTGCCTGTCTCTTTTTTGGGGTATGTGCAACATTCCTTGTTCTAATTTTACTCCAGCGCCTTCCCACAAATCTTTTATTGGTACGTTGACAACTGTTTTGGTGCTGCTTCATGTTCACATCTGGACATGGAAAGATTTATCACTTTCATTTCTAATTTCCACACCTCTATCACTCTTGCATGGTTCATCTCTGATGTTTCCCTTCCTTGACCTCTGTGACTCCATTTCTGGTGGCAGACTGTCCGCCAGTATCCATTACAAGTCCATTGACTTCCACAGCTACCTCAACTACAGCTCTTCAAGCCCCACATCCTAAAAGGACTTCATCCCATTCTCCCAGTTTCATTGCTTCTGTCGCATTTGTTCTGATGATGCCACTTTCCGAATGTCAATACTGACATGTCGACCTTATTCCTTGATCATGGTTTCCCACCCACCATGGTTGAAAGGGCTCTCAACCCATCTCCCGTGTCTCTGCTCTCACCCCTTCATATCCCTCTCAGAACAGGATAGGGTCCCCCTTGTCCTCACTTTTCACCCCACCATCCTCCTCTATTTCCGCCAACTCCAGCATGATGCCACCATTAAACATATCTTGCCCTCATCCCCCCCCATCAGCATTCCACAGGGACTGTTCCCTCTGCAATACCCTAGTCCACTCCTCCATCACCCCCAACACCTCATCCCCTTCCCATGGCACCTTCCCATCCAATTGCAGAAGGTGCAACATCTGTCCCTTTACCTCCTCCCTGCTCACCATTCAAGGGCTTTTCAGGTGAATTAGTCCACTGCATTTGCTGCTCCCAATGTAGTTCACTCTCCAATGGAGAGACTAAAAACAGACTGAGTGACTGCTGAGCAGGAACACCTTTGGTCCATTGCAAGCAGGACCCAGACGTTTTTGTCATTTGCCATTTCAACACTATCATACTCTCATGTTCACTGGTCATCCTTGCCCTGCTGCAATGTTCCAGTGAAGACCAAAGCAAACTGATGGAAAAGCACCTCATCTTCCAACCAGGCACCTCACAGCCTTTTAGGCTTAACATTGAGTTCAATAACTTCAGACAGTGAACTCTCTTCTCTACCTTTTACCCCATTTTATGTCTATCAATGTATTTTCGTCTCTTCCATTGATTCATTTTTCCATTCCTTTTTTTTAATCCCCCTTCCCATCTTTTTTCCCCATACCAGTTTCCCTTCCCCACCCACCCACCCCCTACTAGGGCCATCTAAAACTTGTTCCAGTTGTCCTTTGACACACTGCTTACCATTGTTCTGCCATTAACACATTCTAATTGGTTAATGTGCCGTTATCAGCGCCTTTCTTCACCATGATCACCATCATTTACCACCTTTGTCTTTTTGTCCGTAGCATCTTTCTCAATCTCTCCCTAGCCTCCACCTATGTTTGGCATCTATCCAGCCCCTATTGCTCCACTCTCTTCCTCCCCCCTCCAGCAACAATATAAATCTCATCCTATTTCCAACTGTCTTTAACTCTGATGAAGAGTCATCCAAACTTGAAACATTAGCTTTATTCTCACTCCACAAATGCTCTCAGGCCTGCTGAATTTTCTAGCATTTTCTGTTTGTGTTCCTTTTTCAAAGCTTTTATTTTCAAAACATCGCACTGACACCATAGGGTTCATTAGCTCAATACAATGTTTAGTGGGTCATTGGGCATGCATGTGGCATAGGGGCATGAGCAGCCACAGTGGATGGGAGGAGTGATATAGCTTGGCATAGGGGCATGAAGGCCCACAGAAGGTGGGTGGAATGTCATACCTTTGACACTTAAAATGTCCCCTCATGCCATCTATGGTACATAGCTCCTCGATGGTTCATGAGCCAAGATTCTTCAAATATCTGGCCCAACTCAATGAAAATTGCAGAGAAGTAGGATATAATTATCTCAACAATAGCTTCTGCCAGCTCAGGAGTGCCGGTTGTGGGCGCTTTTTACAAAAACCAGCCAGCAGTCTTTAAATGCAGTCCCCAAAATCAGACAACCCAGGAATGCAATTGAGAATCCAAGAATTGGAATCGGCCAGCCATTTTTAATGAGCTCCTAAGTCATCCCAAAATTCAACCCAAAAAGTCAGCATACAGATGCAGCAAGTAATTAAGTAAGCAAAGGGAATGTTGCCACTTACTTCAAGAATAATGGAATATAAAAGCAAGGAAGTCTTGTTACACTGTACAAGCCATTGTTGAGAGCACACTTACTTAAGGAGAAACATACTTGCACTTCAGTGAAGGTTCACTCGGTTGATTCCTGGGGCGACAAGGTTGTTTTATGAGGTTAGGTTGAGTGGGTTGGACCTATACTTACTGGTAATTAGGAGAATGAGAGGTGATCTTATTGAAACATACAAGATTCTGAGGGGATTCAACAGGGTAGATTCTGAGAGGATGTTTCTTCTCGTGGTAATCTAAAACTGGGGTGGCAGAGTTTCAAAATAAGGGATTTCTCATTTAAGGAGATGAGAAGGAATTTCTTATCTCAAAGTGGTGTGAGTGGTTTGAATTTTCTCCCCTAGTGAGTAGTGGAGGCTGGGACATTGAATATATTCAAGGCTGAGTTAGAAGATATTTGATTGCCATGTGAATTCAGGGTTGGATGGGAAAGGCAGAAAAGTATAGCTGCACCTTTGTCAGATCAGCCATGATCTTATTGACTGGCGGAACAGGCTCAAGAGGATAAATGGCCAACTCATGTTTCTATTTCTTACGTTCTTATGGTTTTTTGAGTCAGAAGGTTGTGATTATAAGTCTCATTCAGAAGACCTGAAGATACAATCTAAAATGACATTCCAGAGCAATATTGGAGGAATGCTTAACTCTTGGTAGTGTCTTCTTTCAGATGTAAGATTAAAATAAGGCCCTGTCTGCCCTGTTGGGGTTGTAAAAGATTCTATGGAACTGGGTGAAGAAGTGTGGGGAACGTCTCCACCATGTCAGGGCCAATATTTATCCATCAACCTCAATCATTAAAACAGGTCATCTGGTCATCATCTCACTACACTTTTTGGAATCTTGCTGTATGCAAATAATTTCCTACATTTCAATCATGTCTACACTTTAAAAGATACTTACATGGCTGTAAATCACTTTGGGAAATCCTGAGATCATGAAAAGCATTGCAAAAGTGCCAGTCCATTCTTTAATTTAAAACAAACTAATTAGATGCAGATGTACTGGCAACCCATCGTGGGTATATCTTGCCTAGCGCCCAGTGTCTGTCAGGATAGACTCTAACTCCCCACGACCCTGAATCGGAGTAAATGGTTAAGTGAAAAAGTGAAGTGCTTACATGCATCTCTTAGAATGCCTGGAAAAGGAATTTGATATGAGCATACCAGGCATATCACTCAAACATCTGAGCATGTATTCATTTCTTTGAGGCACAGAATCCATTCTTATTCATTCTGTAGTTCTGAGTATACCTCATTCAACAGTCAACCAGCCAACCATCACATTCACACCCTTTCCTCCTCGTCAATGCTGATCATACAATTCAGTGGAAGCCCAGGGTGAGTAGGAGGTACAACAAAGTAGAAGCGATGCAAATGAGGCCATTAGGTAATGTATTTATTGAGATGTATATCATTGTTAATACATTCAAAATGTCAAAACCCCCTCATGCAACTAAGACTTCTATGTAGTGCAACCACTGTGGTTCCAGCTCAGCTGGAAGCAGGCTGCATGTTCCCCTTTTCTGAAATATGGGATAACTGTGGAAGATGTTCTCATGTTTAAGGTGCATTTAACAGTCACACCTGTTGAATTGATGTCCCCCAACACTGAACCAGCATGATATGCACCGTGCAGCGTTTATGCTCTAACGATACACTTTCAGAGTCTTCACTAGTGAACAACAAAGTATTTATTTAATGATCTTCAAGAGCAGCAGCATATCTACTGTTAGTTATGAGAACTCCTCCCCTGGGGTGATTCCCCACACTGAGTCCCGATTGGTCACAGCTCAGGTGAACCCCTACTCTGTTGTGTTGCCCTTAGAGGGACAATCCCATGTACCCTTTCTCAATATCAACTCTAACCCATGGAATCATAAAGATTAATTTATATACTAAGGGATATTTAAAATCTTGAAAAGCTAATCGAAAGCTTTGCTGGAAGTTTTTCTGTTTTCATTTCATCCTGAGAATGTGTGCACCTCCAGCATTTATTGCCCATCCTTAGTTGCACTTGAAAAGATGGTTGTGGACTTTCTTCTTAAAACACTGCAAGCCATGTGATAAAGGTACACCTGCAATGCTGTTAGAGAGTGTCAGGATTTCAGCCCAGTGTCAATGAAGGAACAGTGATAAATGTCAAGTCAAATGATGTGTGAGGTTGAGGTGAACCAGGAGAGGAACTGATATAGCATCACCTTGTGAGAGCTTCCTGTGAAATATCCACTCATCTATACCAAGGTAAAGTTATATGTGAAATGGTTGTAATTTTTACAGGATTTTCCAAGGTGATGGATATCCTTGTTGGAGAACGCAACACTTCAATTTTTTTAATGTAACAGTTGGAAGATCAAGCGCAAATATAGCAGAAGATGGATGCCAAATAAAGCTTCCTCTTCACACCCTTCACAATGCATCTGTGTGCTAACTTCAAAAGTGTATGATCTAATACAGCAGCATGACTTTTCCATTTTCCTCATCAGCCATCCTTTCAGTCTCTTGAAGGATTGTCAGTTTACTATACTTACTAAAACGCCATGTGCAGATCTGTGCTATCAAATCCCTTTATCATTTGAAATGCATTGATTTAATTACCCCTCACCTTTCAAGAGAATTAAAACCAGTTATGCCACCTGTCATCACATTTTAACTCTTTAAACCCTGGTATTGCTCTGGTCAATCTGCAGTGTACCCACCCATCTTGGAACTAAATAGATTGTGTCACAGAAAGGGAACATTTCATCAGCAATGTCTGGATAGGATATCAGCATTGTCAGATTGGAAAGTTAAGATATTTCTAGAGTTAACTTTAAAATATTCTGTCATTCTGGTGTAACTGGAATTATTAAGCACCAAGATTATTGGCTGCTGAATAAATCCAGAACCTTAAGTATATGCTCTGCGGATATTTTAAATAGAGGCTGTTCAGCAACAATTTTCCATTCCTTCCTGCATATTTGTCATGATTACTGTGACACTTAATTACGTCATTCCTCTCAAACCTACATTTGTTCTGTGTTATCAAAACATGTAATTTGTAGCTTACTTGCAGAGTGCAATAGAAACTGTGCCTTAGTTTATTGAGCTGCACTGACATGCATGTTTACCCCTGCTGTGGGAATAAGTCAATTTAACATGTGATGATACTGTGCCTTTGAGATATATGTATACCACGCTTCCTGTATGTGATATGTTTAGAATTCTGATCTGTTTTGCAGTATGCCAATTTGTCGAGCAAAACCTTTAAGTTGATAGCTGGGGAGCACAGGATAAGTATTCATTTTAGACCTGGAATGTTTGTTTTAAGTAGAGTTAATGTTTACTTGGGTCTCCTCTACGGGTTTCAGTGTAGGGTTTTAATTAGGTTGATTGACGGAGACCGTCATGTGCTTTATGGGAGAAGCTAAGCTTGCAGGGAAAAAAATACTGTTTCAGTTTAATTTTAAAATACAAGCATTTGGAATACTGCGCCCAGTTCTGGTCGCCACACTACCAGAAGGACGTGAAGGCTTTAGAGAGAGTGCAGATGAGGTTTACCAGGATGTTGCCTGGTATGGAAGGGCTTAGTTATGAGGAGAGATTGGGTAAACTGGGGTTGTTCTCACTGGAAAGACGGAGGATGAGGGGTGACCTAATAGAGGTGTATAAAATTATGAAAGGCATAGATAGGGTGAACGGTGGGAAGCTTTTTCCCAGGTCGGTGGTGACGTTCACGAGGGGTCATAGGTTCAAGGTGAGGGGGGGGGAGGTTTAACACGGATATCAGAAGGACGTATTTTACACAGAGGGTGGTGGGGGCCTGGAATGCGCTGCCGGGCAAGGTGGTGGAGGCAGACACACTGGGAACGTTTAAGACTTATCTAGATAGTCACATGAACGGAGTGGGAATGGAGGGATACAAAAGAATGGTCTAGTTGGGACCAGGGAGCGACATGGGCTTGGAGGGCCGAAGGGCATGTTCCTGTGCTGTCTTGTTCTTTGTTCAGTTGCTGCTTGGGCAGAAGAAACAGGTGCCTCACTGTCTCTCTCTCCAAAAGCTTTCCTAAACCTCCAAGCCTGGTAACCTAGGACAAGCAAGTATACTTGTATTTTGCTAATTAATTTTAAAGAGAAGTTTAAGGCTATAAGAGCAATATTGTTTGAATTGGAACTCCGTGATAGGTTATCAGTTAAAACTTGTATCTTGTTATGTTTAAGTGGTGTTCACTCATTAAAGGTTAAGCTAATTAATTTGCTTTAGCTAAACTGTGTTGTTAAATAAAGTTTGTTTTGATAAAAGTTTCCTAATTTGTCAGTAAATTTGTGCCTGGATTGAAACATCTTATCCTCATACTAATGCCTGAAATAGAAAATTGTTGGGGTCTAGTCTGGCTTCATAATATACCTTGGGGTTTCTGAACTGGTACCCTAACAAATGCCATTTCAGAAAGAAAATGGCTAGAAAGTTGAAGGGTGCAAGATAATGGGAGTTGTTTCGAATTAATATAATACTGGGCTTGATCTAAAATGAAAAATGTAGGATTGGATTTTACACTGAGGCCAGACACCCTTTCTTTAAATTTTGAATAGATCATCAACAATCACATGGACTTTCCCATAATCTTTTCATGGTCAACCAAAGGTAGTGAAGATATGTTAAAGTTTTTAACCTTTCTGGTGTAACTGCCAACCAATACTCTGATGTTCTTATTTCCCTCTTCACACATGGATGCATATTAGTCATGCTAATGATGAGAGAAATTTCTTCATTCAGAGATGGTGGATTTTTGGAATTGTCCGTAGAGGCTCAGTCTTTATGTATTTGATTGATTTCTAGATACCAATGGCATTAAGGGGATGGCCACAATAAGAGTTTTAACAACACCAGGTTAAAGTCCAACAGGTTTATTTGGTAGCAAACCTGTTGGACTTTAACCTGGTGTTGTTAAAACTCTTACTGTATTTACCCCAGTCCAACGCCGGCATCTCCACATCATTAAGGGGATGGTGCAGAAGATGGCATTGAGATAGATGATTAGGCTTGATCTTGTTACATAGCAGAGCAGGCTTGAGGGGCCGATGTTCCTTCCAATGGTACAAGTGACTTTCTTCTAGTTTTCTCAACTTTAGTGCCGGAGAACATAGGTTCTTACTCTTCTCTGTTAATGGAAACATGCTACAATGGCTTTACGTTTGTTATGGAAACAGTGTTCATCAGATTGACAACCAGCTTAAACATTATCTTCTTCACTCACTTCCTCAATGACAAACTGTGATTTCATGGTTTTAATCAAAACCAGATGAATATACACACAATTTTCCAGCTTCAAAGAGATGAGGGTGAAAGTCCCGTCTCAAACTAGTTAAAGGCGTGACAGCTGTTAAATGGCTGTAGGGTGAGCTGGTTAAGCATAGGTTAACCTGCCCATATTTCCATGCCAGGACAGACACGGACACACACACTCCCCTCCCCCCATTCCGGGGATTTGGATATCCCAAAGCACAACCAATACATCGGTTTTGTATCACTTTTTCCCAATTGGGGAATAGTGAGGAAATGTTAGTAACTTAATTATGAACCTGCTTGAACCGCTTCACGAATACTCCTTCTGTGACTGACAAGTTTTGGGGTGGGATTTGAATCTGGAGCTTCTGGCTCAGAGGCAGAGTGACTAGTTATAGAGCCACAAGACCTTCTTAAAATAAAGAACCATGTGTTGATTATTAATATTCCCCTAATAACTAGGGATGAGTAATAAATGCTATCTTGCAGGACTCACCAATATCCTAAGAACAAATAGTCAAAAAAAAATTGCAAAATGCAAAACAAAATGAACATAATGTAAATTTGCCGAAGGGGTTGACATATTTTAAGTACTTTCTCCTTTCTTCCCTTGCCGAAGACTTTGACCGATCCTGGAATATTTGTTAAGTTTATTTATTAATGTCACAAGTAGGCTTACATTAACACGACAATTACATTACTGTGAAAATATTGCTGTGCAGGCATGAACTCCCTGGTGGCAAGGGTTCAGATAATATTTCAGCAGCTTGTTCCATCCTGGGAATAGGAGGCACAGCAAAATCATAGCTAAGATGAATATTTGCACATACACAAACCCACATCTTTGAACAGGAGAACATAGTGATGATAGAAAACAGTCATGTTGCTTTTCTCCCTACAAAAAGTAATCAATAGGTAGATGGAATATTGGTCATTTTTTTCAAGGTATTTGGAATACAAAAGTGAAGAAGTAGTGCTTTAATAATACATAATCCATTTGAAGCACTCATTTAATTTTGACACTGCATCTGAGGAATGCTACATTGGTCTTGGATGAGGTGCAGTGCAGATTCACTGAAGAGAAAGTGTGATGACTGTTATTCCTTTCAGTTTAGAAGGGTGAGGGGTGATTTAATTGATGCATTTCAAATAATAAAGAAATTTGCTAGGTTAGATACTGAGGTCCCAAAATACAGGCAAATTCCTGGCCTTTAAAAATGGCAGCCTGCATTTCCTATTTTCATTCTGGGAGATGGGCTGGATTAGAAGTTGGGCTCACTGCCCCCTGAATGAGGCTGCTGGGTAGAAGGTCTGCCTATGTTCCAGCATTTTGTTGAATTTAATAAAACAATTATTAAAACAAAAATAGCACTTTTGCCATTGCTCCTCACCTCTTCACCGCCCCCATACATACTCTCCATGCCAACCTATGACACTTCGTGGCCCCACCCACTCCCCATGGCCCCTCATGTACCTCTATCCAACTCCTATGGTTCCTTATATCCCCTGTACCACCATCTGCCCCCTTCATAGTCCCTATGCCACACTATTCCCCTACTTATCCTAATGGCCTTTTCTAGCCCCATCCCAACTTGGTGCCAACTGATGCCAACCAATGCCACCCCACCCACCACTGTTTGCCCTTACCTCGTCCATGCTAGTTCACCTAGTATCCACTATGGAAAGACCTCAGGGCTCCATGCTCTCACAAAATACAAATATTTGTCCACTGATGATGCCAGTTTTCTTTTTAACAAAACAATACTCATCAATAAAAACGTTCAAAGCATTGAGATTTCTTCAACTATCTCTTATGGAAACAAACATTTCCACTTTTTAGATACTTGGAGCTGTCAATAAAACTCACTTAAAGACACTTCACCATGATAATTTTAGTTTGTAAAATCTGTCATTGCAGTACAAGCCCTGAAATGATATCCCTCAATCTTATTTTAGCAGACAGAATTCATTATCAAACACTGACTTTTTAAAATCTTAATGGATTTTTAAAAATTTAAAGTCCAGAAGAATTAAACCCGTTGACAACTTTGACTGTTCCAATGAGTTTTGACAGTGCTTTGACAGCTCTTTACAAACTTTGACAATTCCAATGAGATAAAGCACTTCTTATGCACAATTATGTTTACTTTTCACAATCCCAAAAGATGTCTTACCTCTCCCAAAGGATGCCTTACCTTCCCCAAAGGGGGCTTACAAAAGGGTGCCTTACCTCTCCCAAAGGTGACCCTCAACCATATCCAAAGGGATACCGTACCTCTCCAAAGTGGTACACTGGCTATCCAAACAAATTCACCAGCTTCAGGCCAGCTCTTACCTGTTCTAATCTGCATATGCTAAGGTTCGCATTCCTCTCCTAACAGGTGACGATTTAAATCCTCCATAAAATAAGTATGCATGAACCCTAGCCCGACTCCAGGGGAGGCTATGGCCTCGTGGTATTATCGCTAGACTCAGCTAATGTCCTGGGGACCCAGGTTCGAATCCCACCACAGCAGATGATGGAATTTGAATTCATTAAAAAATATCTGGAATTAAGAATCTACTGATGACCATGAAACCATTGTTGATCATCAGAAAAATCCATCTGGTTCACTAATGTCCTTTAGGGAAGGAAATCTGCGGTTCTTACCTGGTCTGGTCTACATGTGACTCCAGAGCAACAGCATTGTGGTTGAGTTTTAACTGCCCTCGGGCAAGCAAGGGATGGGCAATAAATGCTGGCCAACCAGCGACACCCAAGTCCCACGAATGAATAAAAATTCCTGCAAAAATAGGAAATGCTGTGTTTGGGGTGCGACTTAGAACTTTCAGCCATTTCTGCAAAAGTCTTGGCCAGAGAATCTATTTCCTCCACTGGAGGAATCAAGAACAGGAAGGTAGGGACACCATTTTAAAATTAGATCCTGATCAGATGGGAGTGAAATCAGCAAGGAAATTTTAAAACAGAAAGGGGAGAGAAAATCTGGAACTCTATCAAATAACTGTGAATAATGGGTTAACTGAAATGTTCAAATGAGTTTAATAGCTTTTTCTTAGCCCAGGGTAAGAAAGGACTTGATGAATTGGCATAGAAATAGAGGTAAGGTACAGTTGAGTCATGATCTAGTTGAATAGGAGCAGGTATCAGTGGTTGAAAGGCTTATTCTTCCTATTTCCTCTGTCTTATTCATTAAACTAGGAGTACACTGTAACAGCCCTACTGTTATTCTGATTGATATTAACTAATGAATCGTAAATGAAAAATAGCTGTTTCCTGCTCGGTGACTTAGTTTTACTGGGTACCTAATCTAACACTTTAGCACAGCACAGAGAGTGCTGCATTGTTGACCATGCTTTTTTTTGGATGAGGGGTTAATTTGAGATTTTGATTATATACTCTTAGACAATGTGTCTTCTCTTGCACAGCTGTGCAGCATTCTGGAAAGTCCTGTGCATTGTGGTGAACAGGCCCCTCACAACTGTGAACTCAAGCTTAGGGCGAGCATCAAATCCAATGGCAAAAGTATACGCATTGGAGAGAGATCAAAACATGCAGCTACGATTGTATTGTTAGTGCTGTCAAGTGTGAGAAGGAGGTGTACCTGGTAGCGAACCACGTGAGGTGAGAAGGGCAGTAGCTGAAGAGTTGAATAAGGCCTCAGAGCCCAGGAGAACCAAGCTTCAGAAGGTGAGAGCCCTCCAGATTTATCAGTCATGGGCTGTGGGAGGGAGACATTTGGAAACATTTCCCAGTAGCTGGTGGATAGAGCCACATGAAAGTGATGGAACCCACCAAGAGTCAGATCCCAGTCCTGGATTATAGTGAGATAAATAAGTGCTCCCAATTCAACAGTTCTCAATGCATCAGGACTCAACCTGAAGCTGCATGACCCAGAAAAACCCACAGCAACTAAAGACCATGAAGCAAATGGACAAGGCCCCATCATGACCAGGTAAACATTCACATTCTGGGGTGTAGTTGGTTAGTGAATTTAGTCTCGATGAGTGTCTAATACTTTCTGACAGACAAGTTTATGATGCCAATCAGATTATTGATCATGTATGTGGATCATTGCCAGTGAACATCTACCTTTAGCACTGACTGAACTATATACACTAAATAGGAAACTGCAGGTTAATTAAAGCTGTCACAGTTAATAGATAATGGATGAGAGAACAAATTATGTGAGTTTCATTTCACGGCCTGGTGAGATGAATGGACTTTTAGGAGTGTTTATGATTTAAACTCAGGCTTTCAAGCTGTGTGCATCCCTTTAAATTCCATCTACTCTCACAAAGATTTAAGCTTCTGTGTCAGGGTAGGAGAGTTAACAATCCAGGTGTGGAATATGAGAGGTAGATTGGAATGGAAATTAGCAGTGATTTGAATGGGATGTTTGAGGAAGGGAGAATGCAACCAAAGTACAGAGAGTTAGAATGGAACATTTTTTAAAGTAGAGGTAGGTTGTGGAGGAAAGGAGAAAAAGAATGGATTGTGTAAGAAGCAGTTGTTTGGGATGCATAAGGGGAGAGGGTGCGGAAGTGGAATGAGGCCTTTGAGAGGGGGAGAATTGAATCTATGAGAGGAGAGTAATACTTCCTCTAAGACACATGTACAAGGCTGTATAGCAATCTGGAATGCACTGCATATTGAAATAAAGAGGCTGCTCACAACTTTGTGAAAATTCAGTGACTTTTGAAAGGTAGGATGCTCATGGACAATATAACAATGCTTAAATTAACTTGTAACCTTTCCCAGTACAAAGAAAATTTACAGCGGATATTCTGCCGAGGTGGATGTTAACTATTTCACTGGCATGACTAAACAAAGAGCAGGGGACTTCTCCACGTGTCTTGATAAATATATTGTGCCTGCCGCACAGTCTGTTTTAATCCTTATACGGTGGACAAATAACTGAGAGTAGACGTCTTGTTAGTACAACCAATATTTATTTAAGACACACAATCAATAATCACCCACCCAACCAACAATAAGTTATCTTACAGAAAATACTAGAGTTCAAGTCCAATACAAGACCTCGACTTAACTTTGTGTGACTGGCAAGTACCCAAGCAGATATTGGCCTTTATCTGTGCACTGGTCTCGGTCGTCCTCTGTGTAGTCTGGTCCTTTGATCTGGTCTGGCACTCTGGCTCTGGTCTTCCTTCCTTGTCAGGTGTGGTGGCTCTCCTCGTGCTGGTCGTTGCTGGCGATGGTCACCGGTGTTGTAGCTCGTTCGTGGGGTCAGAGAGAGAGAGAGATTCTTGGTTGCGCAGCACCCTTTATACCCCGTTGGGTTTCGCGCTCCTTTTGGCCATTGCCAATCAATCAATCAGGACTTGGTCACCCTGATCGATAAAGTCCAATCGGGTGCTGCCACACCAATCTCTGGGTGTGTCCCCAACGGCCATGTCTGCAGGTGCTGGGGGAGGTAGAAGAGGGTGTGATTTGTTGTTTGATCACTTGTCGGCATAATATTGTATCTTCTGGTTATCATAGCATTTGGATCATCGAGGAAACCATCATTGCTCATGTCTGCTGTCCCGCTAACTTGCATTGGCTCAACTTCCTGATCAATGACACATTTCATGGAAACAAAGATATGGCACCATGCACCAACTGTACAAGATGGAAATTGTCAAGTACTTCCTCATCAAGATGTAGTATAGCTAGTGATGGAATACAGATTGTATCAAATAGAATAGACAATGTGCTTTAGTCCCAGCACTGGCTTCAGACTGGACCAGTTTGTCCTCTCTGATTGAAATTATTAGCATTAAATTTGAGGAAACTTTGTGCTCTGGACTCTACCAGGAACAATTTTGTGACTTTGGAATCATACAGAGACTTTTGGAGCCATCAGAGTGAGTAAATGCTTGATTCTATCAGAATGCACTGGTATTCCAATCTTAAACACAGGATAAAAGGATGTTATGCAACCCAATCCCCACTTATTAACTGATATTTTAATTTATGCATACATTCTCTGATCTTGCCAGTGAACAAATTATATCATCATGCTATTTCATTTATTATGGTAAATACTGGACCTAAAGAGTGAGTCAATAAATTGCTATTTTGTTCAGGAGGTCCATGCAAAATGTTCACTCAAAGGCACGGTAGCACAATGGTTAGCACTGCTGCTTCACAGCTCCAGGGACCTGGGTTCGATTCCCGGCTTGGGACAATGTCTGTGTGGAGTTTGCACATTCTCCTTGTGTCTGCGTGGGTTTCTTCTGGGTGCTCCGGTTTCCTCCCATAGTCCAAAGATGTGTGGGTTAGGTTAATTGGCCATGCTAAAATTGCCCCTTAGTGTACTGAGATGTGTAGGTTTGAGGGATTAGCGGGTAAATATGTAGGGGTATGGGGATAGGGCCTGGGTGGGATTGTGGTCGGTGCAGACTCGATGGGCCAAATGGCCTCTTTCTGCACTGTAAGGTTTCTATGATTTCTATGAAATGTTAATGTAACATTACTCCCACCTGTGAATCTTTCTCCCATGGAATCTCTTCATATATTCAGAACATTCTGTGCTTCCAATCCATGCGCCATCCTTACTTGGAACTATATCATTGTTCCTTCACTGTGTATGGGTCAAAATTCTGAAAATCCCTTTCTAACAGAAAGGGATTTTCAGAATTTCCTCGATGATCCAAATGCTATGATAACCAGAAGATACAATATTATGCCGACAAGTGATCAAACAACAAATCACACCCTCTTCTACCTCCCAACAAATACATCTCAGAATTATACACTTTCATCAACTTTTGTGATATTTTAATGGCCTTGTGCATGGTAAAGGAAGTAAGCCAAAACTTGACTAGCTCCTATTACATCCTCAGAACCACAAAGCAGTTTGGAACACATGAAATGCTTTGAAATTGTAGACATGGTTACAACGTAAGAACAAGCAGCAGCTAATTTGCACTCAGCAAAAACCCAAAAACCTCATTGAGCTAAATAGGCAGGTAATCCATTTCTTAGCAATATTGGTTGAGGCTTACATATGTGGCCAAACGGGTCATCTAAAATGACGATTTGTAAAGCACTGTGTGTGTACTTCCACCACACCAACTGCAGCTTGCCACCAGCTTTTCAAGGGCAATTAGGATGGGCAACAATTGCTGGTCTAACCAGTGATGCCCAAATCCTGCAAATGAATTTTTAAAAATTCAAAGCAGTTTAAGTCATTTCTCACTGAGTCTGTGATGTGGGGCTATGTATACAGCAAGAATATCCTTCCTCAGATAAGGAAACCAAAACTGCACACAATACTCCAGGTGTTGCCTCACCAACGCCCTAAACAATTGTAGTAAAACATCCCTATTCCTATTCTCAAATCCTCTTGCTAAGAAGACCAACACACCATTTGCCTTCTTCACTACCTGCATGCTTACTTTCAATGACTGATGCACAAGGACACCAAGATCTCACTGAGTATCCACCTCCCTCAATTTACATCCATTCAAATAATAATCTGCCTTCCTATTTTGGTGTGTTACCGAAGTGAATTACCTCACATTTATCCACATTACACTGTATCTGTCATGCATATGCCCACTCACTCAGCCTGTCCAAATTACATTGAAGCATCTCTGCATCCTCCTCACTGCTCACCCTCTCACCCAACTTTGTATCATCTGCAAATCTGGAGTTCCCTCGTCCATCCAAATCATTAATAAATAATGCAAATAGCTGGGGTCCTAGCAGAGATCTCTGAGGTACCCCATTAGTCACTACCTGCCAATCAGAAAAAGGCCCATTTATTCCAACTCTTTGTTTTCTGTCTGCTAACCAGCTTTCTATCCATCTCAAGACACTACCTGCAATCCCATGCGCTTTAACTTTACATAGTAATCTGCTACGTGAGGCCTTGTAAAAAGCCTTCTTGAAAGCCTAAATAAACTGCATGCACAGCACAGTGGTTGGCACTGCTGCCTCAGTGCCAGGGACCCGGGTTCGATTTCTGGCTTGGGTCACTGTCTGCGCTGAGTCTACACCTTCTCCCTGTGACTGCGTGGGTTTCCTCCCACAGTCTGAAAGATGTGCTGGTTAGGTGCACTGGCTATGCTAAATTTTGCCTCAATGTATCCGAACAGGCACCAGATTTTTCCACAGTTGCAGTGTTAATGTAAGCCTACTTGTGACACTAATAAATACATTTTAAAACTTGCAACGGTTCTCCCTGGTCAACTATACTAATTACATCCTCAAAGAATCCCAGTAGATTTGCAAAGCATGATTTTCGTTTTGTAAATCCATGCTGACTTTGTCTGATTTTACCACTGCTTTCCAAGTGTTGTGGTATGAAATCCTTGATAATGGACTCTGGGAACTTCCCTACTACCAACGTTAGGCTCACTGCTCGAAAGTTCCATGTTTGCACACGACCTCCCTTTTTGAAAAGTGGACTTACATTGGCTATCCTCAGATCTGTAGGAGCAATTCCAGGGCCTAAAGATTTTTGGAAAATGATCACCAATTAATCTACAATTTTGAGGGCCACTTCCTGAAGTAATCTGGGATGATGATTATCAGGCCCTGGAGATTTATCCACCTTCAATCCCATTAATTTCCCCAAAGCAATTTCTTTACTAATACTGATTTCCTTCAGCTCCTCACTAAACTTGTGTTTCTCAGAACTTCCAGTACATTATTCATGTCTTGGTTCCTCAACGTATTGGTCCAGAAAACCATCCTGTCTCCACTCCAGTAATTCCTCTTTTATTGTCCTGTGACTAATTTGACTCACCAATTCTATGCAGATTACAGTCACCCATAATCACAGATGTTCAAGCAGATCGATAGCCAATATCCTAGCACCAGTCATAATATTTTGATTCTGTGGAAGTTCACTTTGTCAGCTGTGTCTCAGCCATCACAACAAACCAAACAATTGCTGCTGGGCACAATAGCTCTCTGCTTATGATGTGGCTCATTCCTCCAGTTTGCAATCTGCACAAAGAGTAGCATATATGTATGGAGAGTGTGTGGGATTTCCCACTCATTGCAAGAATGCTGGCTGAGGTGAGAAAATGTGCATGCAGCTCTGCAGCTACACAGCCGGTTTTCACTCCCGATACCCTGTGCACAATAAACTTAAGGTATGGTCTAAACTGGCACAGTGATGGGCTGGGGTCTGATAGAGATGGCAACACTGACTCCACAGATATTGGGTGCTCTTTTTAAAGGGCACCCCAATCTGCACTTAGAAAAATGCATGCCAACCCTCATGGATATGGAGAACACTCCCCCCACCCCCCCACCTTCCGACCCCAAAAAGCGGTATGGTAATCCTCCCACACATAAGGGGACCCCCTGAATAGAGAGGGCCACCTTGACACTGTCCATTGGCACTGCCCACTGTGGGGGCAGTGCCAGGAGCAGTGCTAGGTGCAGTGTCAGGTTACTACCTGGGTATGTCTCTCTCCCTTTCGGGGGCTATACTTACCTTTGCACCCCCGACGGGTTCTCTTCGCCTGGTTCATGTTTTTCAAAAGCTATTGTAAACCTCGCCGATGTCACATCACACTGGTGAGGGGGGAGTTTCTGTTGTGGGGTGAACATAAGGTGGAGAAGTCCCTTAACTCTGTCACAGTTGATGGTCCTGACCTTTCTAGATGGGAACCTTGTTCTTTCACCAGTGAAGGGTGGGAAAAATCAGAAAACAAGATCTCACCAATGGGACTCCCATTTTCTGAGTCTCACGAGATTTTGTGTTCACGTTGTCATTTGCATACAGGGCAATGTGCGTGCAAAATCACCTCCAGTATTACTGCCACAAAAAGTGAGTTGGAACCAATTCCTTCGCATCTTTCTTCCAATGGGCCTTTGCTTGTTTAGTGTTCCTTTACAGTATTGCCTCAATGGTTGTGTGAAGGCTGTTGAATTTCAGTGGAGGAGACTGTCGATAGCCTTGGAAGAAGACCCTGAGCAGTTCCAATTGCATCATATCAGCATAGATGGTCTGAGCTGGCTGGCTGACAGGCAGCAGCAAGGGCATTGGTGGAATGGCAGGGGTAACAGCATAACAAACCATTATCCTGAAAGAGAGGACAGCAAGGCTCCACTGCCAAGGACTATTGTCATTCTCCAAGACATTCCGGTAATAAGTTGGAGGGCACCTTAAAAGTTAATTTTAACATTTCTCTCTACAACTGTGTTGGCAGCAAGCTAACCTCGTTTGGCATCACTCTGAGCTTCCACTGCAGCACTCAGTCCTTTGGTGGGAGATGGGGGTGTTGCAGTGATGGCTGGGATATTGACCATTAAATGCTGCATCATGATTGGGTCCACAATTCTATTGTTGGATTTGGCCACATTTGTGTTGGAAATGGGTGGGCTTCAAGGTCTGCACAAAGTCCTGTGCCAAGTTATTGCAATCTCCTTGACATTGCCAAGCAGTGCGTTTTATATCTGTCTGATCTATCTTTTAAGGTGCACACATTATTTACATCTGAGATGCTGGCTGTGACTGAAATCAAATGTGCCTTCATTGTCAGCCTCTTCTTGGTTTTCCTCCACTGGCCCTGCCAGGGTTGTATTTCTTAGTTATAAGAAATAATAAGGCACAAGCATCAGGTTGTGGTGAGGGAACAGATTGAAAGTAGGACGTGCCGGACCATGCCATTTGCAACTTGCAAATCAGAAGAGATTCTGTGATAAGGGGAAAGTGGGATGTTAAAAGGGGGTTTAAGTAAATTTTTGATGGATTAGCATTGTCCTTGGCCACGGGCTCACTAGTAGTCCCTTTGATAAAGGTCAGCACAATCTCCTCCAGGATGGGGGTGTTGTGGCAGGGGCAGGGTGGGGGGTGTTGCTTGCTGACATGCCTCACTTCCTCTGATTGCTTCCTGCTGCCTTCAGTTGCACATCACATTCTCCTGCAAGAGTGTGTCCATGAATACTGTGAAGTATGTTGTGATTAATTAACTTTTTGTGCACTTTGTGGGTTATGCGTATGAGATTTATTTTATTCTGTTACGGAATGTGGGCATTGCTGGCAAGGCTAATGTTTGTTGCCAATCCCTAATTGCCCTTAAAATGAGTGGTTTACTAAGCCATTTGAGAGGGCATTTAAGAGTTAAACTCAGTGCTGTGGGTCTGGAATCATGCTCAGTCAGACCAGGCAAAGATGTCTGATTTCATTCCCTGAAGGTCATTAATGAACTTTACATCAATGAAAGTTTTGTGGCCACGAATGCTGTGATGATTCCAGATTTATTTTGTTTAATTGAACTGATATTTCTCTAGCTGCTATGGTGCGATTTGAACCCACATCCTCAAAGAATTAGCCTGGGCCTCTGGATAACTGGTCTAATGGCATTAGCACTAAGGCACAATATCCTCCCCCTCAGCAGTGTTAGGTTTGTTAGGGTGAAGTGTAGTATATGCATGTTAGTTATGAGTCCTGATTGTTAGTAGGTGAGTTGTGGTGTTGTAGTGATTTGAACAGTGGATGAAGCTAATGGTGCAGCAGATGATGTATTGCATTTGAAATTGAATTCCCAGACCTTCACAGCCAATTTTGATGGTATCAGGCAGGAACTTTCAAAAGTTAATTGGGGGAGTCTGTGGGAAGGAAAAGGGACACCTGGTAAGTGGCAAGCTTTCAAAAGTGTGTTAACCAGGGTTCAGGGTAAACACATTCTTCTTAGAGTGAAGGGCAAGGCTGGCAGAAGTCAGGAACCCTGGATGACTCGGGATATTGAAGACCTGGTCAAGAAGAAGAAAGAGGCACATGACGTGCATAGGCAACTGGGATCAAGTGAATCTCTTGAAGAGTATAGTGGGTGTAGGAGTAGAGTTAAGAGAGAAATCAGGAGGGCAAAAAGGGGACACGAAATTGTTTTGGCAGATAAGGCAAAGGAGAATCCAAAGAGCTTCTACAAATACATAAAGGGAAAAGAGTAACAAGGGAGAGAGTAGGGCCTCTTAAGGACCAACAAGGTAATCTATGTTTGGATCCACGAGATGGGTGAATATTTCTCATCAGTATTTACTGTTGAGAAAAGCATGGATGTTAGGGAACATGGGGAATTGAATATTGATGTCTTGAGGAGTATACATATTACAGACAAGGAGGTGCTGGAAGTCTTAAAGCGCATCAAGGTAGATACATCTGCGGGACCTGATGAGGTATATCCCAGGACATTGTGGGAGGCTAGGGAGGAAATTGCGAGTCCCCTAGCCGAGATATTTGAATCATCGATGATCACGGGTGAGGTGCCTGAAGATTGGAGAGTGGCAAATGTGGTGTCTTTGTTTAAAAAGGGCTGCAGGGAAAAGCCTGGGAACTACAGGCCAGTTAGCCTCACATCTGTGGTGGGGAAATTGTTAGAAGGTATTTTGAGAGACAGGATCTACAGGCATTTAGAGATGCAATGACTGATTAGGGACAGTCAGCATGGCTTTGTGAGTGGAAAATCATGTCTCACAAATTTGATTGAGTTTTTTGAAGGGGTAACCAAGAAGGTAGATGAGGGCAGTGCAGTTGATATTGTCTACATGGACTTGAGCAAGGCCTTTGACAAGGTACCGCATGGTAGGTTGTTGCATAAGGTTAAATCTCACGGGATCCAGGGTGAGGTATCTAAATGGATATGAAATTGGCTTCTTTCCAGAAGCCAGAGGGTGGTTGTAGAGAGTTGTTTTTCAAACTGGAGGCCTGTGACCAGAGGTGTGCCTCAGGGATCAGTGCTGGGCCCATTGTTATTTGTCATTTATATTAATGATTTGGATGAGAATATAGGGGGCATGGTTAGTAAGTTTGCAGATGACACCAAGATTGGTGGCAAGGTGGACAGTGAGGAAGGTTATCTCCAATTGCAGCGGGATCTTGATCAATTGGGCCAGTGGGCTGACGAATGGCAGATGGAGTTTAATTTAGACAAATGCGAGGTGATACATTTTGGTAGATTGAACCAGGGCAGGACTTACTCAGTTAATGGTAGGGCGTTGGGGAGAGTTACAGAACAAAGAGATCTCGGGGTACATGTTCATAGCTCCTTGAAAGTGGAGTCACAGGTGGACAGAGTGGTGAAGAAGGCATTCGGCATGCTTGGTTTCATTGCTCAGAACATTGAATACAGGAGTTGGGACGTCTTGTTGAAGTTGTACAAGACATTGGTAAGGCCACACTTGGATTACTGTGTGCAATTCTGGTCACCCTATTATAGAAAGGATATTATTAAACTAGAAAGAGTGCAGAAAAGATTTACTAGGATGCTACCGGAACTTGATGGATTAAGTTATAGGGAGAGGCTGAATAGACTGGAACTTTTTTCTTTGAAGCGTAGGAGGCTGAGGGGTGACCTTATAGAAGTCTATAAGATAATGAAGGGCATAGACAAGGTAGATAGTCAATATCTTTTCCCAAAGGTAGGGGAGTCTATAACTAGAGGGCATAGGTTTAAGGTGAGAGGGGAGAGATACAAAAGTGTCCAGAGGGGCAATTTTTTCACACAGAGGGTGGTGAGTGTCTGGAACAAGCTGCCAGAGGTAGTAGTAGAGGCAGGTACAATTTTATCTTTTAAAAAGCATTTAGATAGTTACATGGGTACGATGGGTATAGAGGGATATGGGCCAAATGTGGGCAATTGGGATTAGTTTAGGAGTTTTAAAAAAAGAGGCATGGACAAGTTGGGCCAAAGGGCCTGTTTCCATGCAGTAAACCTCTGACTCTATGACCTTGACCCTATGTAAAGATCATTAAGTTTCTTGCAGCACTGCATCCAAATCCTCGGAATTAAATTCCAGTTATTGACCTCTGCAGCTATCTGTTGATGCATCCAGAAAATCATGGACACATTCACGGTTATCACGGGCTTTATACAAATATCATGTAAATGGATAGACAGCACACTGCCTACATAACACCCAACTGGTACCAGTTAATTGCACAATATGCTGGGAGTATCCTTTTTCGGAAGCTATTCAATTTAGACATCAATTCAGTATTAAAAGCTGCATCCTTAATCCATTTAACATTTGATGTATTTTAATTTCTGAACACTGTTTCCTGAAATGTGTTCCTCAGGTAGAACATAAACTATGTCATTGCTGACAGCTGTTTGCATACTCATCTATCACTGATTTGGCAAGTGCGATAGTTACTCAGAAAATGGCACCTTTTTCACATTCTACAAGTTGAAAGATGCTCAGATCAGGCAATGATCAGATTTGTTACATATCAGCATGTGGTGTCATCTAAAGAATAGACATAGGAGCTGTAGGAGAAAGGGGAATAGCTACAGATGGAATATGGTTTGTACGTTCATTGACAGCTTGTCTTTTGTCACTGTCAAATTAAAATGCAGGTTTCTTCACAGAAGGCTCAACTGGGAGTAGTGCCTAATTCTTGCTACAGATGCACCATCACTTGCAATTTCACACTCCTTTGATATGTGCTGATATTTCATTTAGTAGTTTGTCAAGACTACTTGCTAAAAACAAATTGCCCTGCACTGTACAACAGGAGTTGTCACTTGAGCATTGAGCTAATCTGCCTTCACTGTGTTGTGTTCTGTCATTGCATTATTACTATGTAAATATAAATCACTGGAGGGCCACTTGGCACTCACTCATTGTTTACCTGAGTTCTTTAATATCAGAACCTGTATACATTTGTTTATCAGTATCATGTAAATACGAACAAACATAAGAACAATGATGGACAGGAATAGATGCTCCAGTCCATCTCCTGTTCTGCATAATTATGATGTCTTGTCTTGTGTAGGACAGTGTATACACTTTCCATTCCATCCAAAACAACTGATCTCCAGGGAAAGGTAAAAAAATAAATTATTCAAGCTAAATTCAGAAAAAATAGATCTGGGAAAATCCTCCCTGGCCCCTTAGACAACCAAAATTAATCCAGAAGACCACCAAAACTTCAGTTGTTATACAATGCCAAATTTTTACAAATGTGATCTGTACCTCAACCAGGAAGAGGGCTAGTTCTTGCTTAACGGATTTCAGTGAATCGGTGTTCACCAAACATGTTAGCATTTTATTTCACACATGCACTTGGACAAGAACCATCTCCTGAAGACCTAAAACTGTTCTGATATAGCTTAAAATTTTGACCTTTACAATCTCGCTGGAGACCAGTACCTTTTGAAAGGATTTTCAAGCTCCCAGTTATTAACTAGAATAATTATAACACAGGATTTTACATTTTTAACAAAACCTTTACTGTACAAGAATTAATCAAAGTACCACTAACTTAACAGTATATTTCATAAAAGTGTACACTGTAAACCCCAAAGTTTCAACAGACCACATCCCGTTCTACATTTATTTTCACCCAATAGTTCCCGTATATTTTACACAATCTGGAGGATTTCTCCATTTATCTTGGGAGAAAATCAAGGAATGTCACAGCTCTAAGCAATTCACTTTGACTCTGTTCTAGTACACTATTTTTTTTCTTTCCTGATTTACCTCCAAATTCCATTTGGTTTGATTTTCAATCCCTGCTCCAAACTCCATTCCTAAGCTACTAACTCCATCCCTCTCCTTGCCAACACTCTTGAGATGAAGGTATCTCACTTGATCTCAAGGTGAGCTTCAAACCTCATTCATGCCATTGCTAAAACCACCTACCTCCATCTTTGTATCATCAACTTCAGGTCTATCTCAGCTCATTTGCTTTTGCTGTTGAAATCCCCATTCACACCTTTACCTTTTGTCTGGCTGTTCCAGTGCATTCCTGGCTGTTTTCCCATATTCTACTCTTTGTACACTTGAGGTCATCCAGAAACTTGCAGCCTGTATCATGGCTCGCAGCTAAGTTTAATTCCTGCTTGCTGACCTACATTGGCTCCCAGTCAAGCAACTCCTTTATTTCAAAAATCTCATCCTTGTTTTTAAATCCCTCCTCATCTCTTCATATCACTGTCATCTTCTCCAGCCCCACATCTTTCCAGACATCTGCAGTCCTCTAATTATAACTTTGTGCACATCCCCAATTTTAATCGCTACATCACTGATGGTTATGCCTTCAAGCTGCCTAAGCCAGAATCTCTGGAATATTCTTCCTACACCTCTCTGCCTTAATACCTTATTTCCCTCCTTTAGCGCACTTCTCAAAGCCAATCTATTTGACCAAGCTTTGGTCCTCTGCCCTAATATCTCCTTACGTGGCTCGGAGTGATATTGCATTTTATAATATTCCGCGAAGCACCTTAGGACGTTTCACGACGTTAAAAGGTACTATATAAATATAAGCTATTGGTTTTTTATATAGGCTACTGATTGAAGCATTGCTTGTGTCATCTTTGGTCTATGGCCTAAATGTGATGTGACTTTTCATGGCTGAAGGTTATCAGTAATGATATGCAGATCCTGCAGTTGGCAAAATAGTGCCCAATTAGTGCCCTGGATGACAGCTGACCGGGAGACATTGTTAGAAGAAAAGTATTCGAGTTTGCAGAAAGTGTAACCGTTGTTTATATTTACATGGGGTTCTCCAACATAGAAGAACATCTCTGAATTTACAAATGAGTGAAGTGGATATGGAGTAATAAAGGAAGTTAGGGGAAGAACAAAGACAAGGTTAAAAAGATTGAGATTTTGAAGAGGCAGAAAATAAAAGCCATTGTAGAGTGAGGAAAAAGATTCTAAGAACAGAGCTTTAGTTACTGAAGGATTCACTTAAGATAAAAGGCTGAGAGGTGAGCAGAGGTCTTTAAAATGATGATAGGTTAGACATAAGGAAAATGTTTCCATTTGTAAGGTCTTCAAAAATTAAGAACCATGAATAAATAGTCACTGATAAATCTGATAGGAAATTCATTAGGAATTTCTTTACTGAGAGAGGGACGGATGTAGAACGCACTACCACAAGTAGTTGAGTACCACAAATAGCATTTATGGGGAAGTTAGATAAGCACATGCGAATAGGGTTAGATGAAGGGTGGGAGGAAGTTTGTGTGGAATATAAATGTTGGGTTAAATTACCTGTTTCTCTCCCATAGATTTGATGTAACACAATATTCCTAATTTTTCTGTTTCCCAAGTTCCAAATTATAGGGATGAATGCTTTGCTTTTCTCATTTAAACATGGGCCTTAAAACTCATTGCTAATGGTGTCAGACTTAGTCTATGTCCATGAGTACAGAGTATCCACTATAACGGTAGAAGTATGTAAGTGAAGAATGTGATGATATTGTGCTATTTTGATATATTTTATGTTTAAGGTGGAGTTGCTTTAAGAGGCAGTGTTTTGTCACAAGAGTTGATTTGCCTGGTAAGCATGCAGCAGATGCTAAGAATGCAGGTTAATAACTGGTTTTAGCAAAATAATTTATTAATTCATTGAGTTAATGGACCTCTTGGTTATTTATGTATCCCTGGAGTTTCAGTGTAAGGTTTTGATTGGATTAATTGACAGGGACAGAGCAGTGGTGCTTAATGGGAGGAGCTAAGCTTGCAGAGAAGCAAGGGTTTCAGTTTCATTTTAAACTACATTTATTTTAAAATTCATCCCACTCCCCCACCCTTTCCCTGTAGTTCTGCATATTTTTCTCTTCAGGTGTTTATCCAACTCCCTTTTAAAATTCACCAATAAATCTGTCTCCACAACATTCACAGATAGTATATTCCAGGTCTTAACCACTCATTGTTTAAAAAGGTATTTTGTCATTTCACCACTGGCTCATTGATCAATGACCTTAAATCAATGCCCTTTGATTCTTGACTCTCCTGCCAACTGGACTACTAGAAAGCTTTCATAATTTTGAACACTTCTATCCTCACCATCTTTTGTTTGAAGAAGAGAACCTCAGCTTCCCCAATCTATCCAGGTAGACATCCATTTGTAGATCTGTTCTGTACCCTCTTTAAAGCTTTCCCACACCAGAATTGGATACAACACTCCAGTTGAGACTGAATTCGTGTTTTATAAATATTCATAATTTCCTTGCTTTCATGCAACAAGGTAGGATTTTCCAATCCCTTCACTATGTATTTTCCGGCTGAGGTGGATCACCATTGGTTGCCAGCGGGATCTTATGGTTTAATCGATGTCTACAGCATTTTGTGCAGCTCGTCCATCCTGCTGCTGGTGAAGCCACCATTGGGCGTTGCCCTCAGTAGGGCCAGGAAACCTTACTAACAGGAAGGCCCTTTAAATCCCACTCACTATGCCTCTATTCATAAAGCCCAGGATCCTATGTGACTTTCTAACCAATTTTTTAATCTGTCCTGCCACCTTCAAAGATCGGTGCACATGTCGCTATTCCGTCATCCCCTTTAGGATTGCACCCTTTATTTTGTATTGCCTCTCCTCATTCTTCCGAACAAAATATACCACTAATGTTTGAAATTATATTTATAATGGATGCACCCATTTCATTATCAATATTGGGCTGAATAATATGCTCCCAAATTGAGAGCATATCCCGCCTCCAGAGACATATGTGTGATGATGTCCTATTTATTCAAAAACTGCAGTTGCTTCAAATTATAAGAAGCAAGGAAACGTATGATAGCAGCTCCAGGAACAGTTCTTATCCAGTTATTAATTGTTAACACAGGATGTAAAAACTCCAAGAAGTGAGTTTCCAGAGAGTTTGGGATGGTGCTGATAAGCAGTAACCTTTGTGTTGAATTCTTAATGTGCTAAATTATCATTTATCAGCTCTGCTGATGAGGCAGTAACTTTCTTTGAGCTATTTTTTGCTTTACCCAGGAGCCCTTAAAATGGAGGGAATTCAGTGGAAGGCAGAAATGATTGCTTTCTTCTAATGGACACACACAGGGAGTTCAGTACCAAGCAATTTATAAGGGAGCTCTTCTTCCTGCAGACAGAAGAATAGATTAGTAGTTTACAGATCCCTGCAACTGCCTCCCCCCACCACCCCCTCCCAGGCACAGGTAAGCTTTCTTGACAAATTAATATCGTTCTGGAAGATGCTTTTGTTCCTGCATTGCAGTGTTTCTTGGTAACAGCTATTAATATTTGCCTGTTTTGAGAGGACCTGTGACAATTGGTTTTCTGTTGCATCCAGTCATTTTGATCCCCTGTCCTTTCCATATTACAGTTAACCATGACTGGAAGATCTGGACTATGATTAAAAGAGCAATGTGCATTGGAGCACATTTTGCAAGTGCAATAGAAAGATTTTATCTTGACTGATTGCTGGAAGAAGAATGCAAGAGAGACTTGCATTTGTACACTGCCCTTCACTAACTTAGGATGTCCCAATGTCCCATATCTTCAGAGCCAGTGGAGTACATTTGAATTTTAATCACTGTTGTAACATAGGAAATGTGGCAGTCAGTTTGCACGTTTTCTTAACAGCAATTGGATAATAACTAGATAACAGCCCAAACCTTACGTTCATAACCCCTATTTCTGACTTTGATCAGACAAAAAAAAAATACACATTCATCTTCCTTCAATTTTGCATTACAATCTTCTAATGGTGAATCTCACAGAACTCAGTCAGCATTGGAAATCTTGGAAAGGGCAATGGAGAGAATCCACACAGAAGTTGTACCCTCTTTTTACAGCACTGACTGCTGTATTTTGCTAAGTGGAGTTTAAACGTCCCAAAGCTATTTGGAAGACTAGAGAGAAGGTAGGGGGTAAGGAGATAAGATGGGTGAGGTGATGGTGTGGGTGATGAGGTAGGGTGGTGAGAGTCAGGGGATCGGGCATCAGGTAGTTGGGGGCTAGTCAAGTCAGGTATGGAGATCGGGGGGGGGTGGGGGTCAGATGGAGTCAAGGATGGTTCTGAGGGTGTGGGTCGGGTGATGGGGGCTAGTCACTTTGATCAGGGGGAGTCGGAAGGTTGGGATGATGGTCAGGTGGCAGGAGGGTAGTCACAAATTAGGGAGGTGTGAATCCAGGTATCTGGGGGGCAATCTGTGGAGTGGTGGGGTGAGGTCAGTGTGAGATTGGGGTTTGGTTCTGTAGTTATCCAGATATTAGATTAGGGTTTCATCTGTCTAACATTTCTTGGGGAACTATCCCCAAGTAAGTGGGAACTGTACAAAATTTCTGACTCTAACTCAAGTTGCAGACTTTCTCAGAGTCTCCTGGAGAGCAGGGGAATTTCCCCTCAGAAGTTTAAACTTCCTGGAAAATCCCACCGAGTCATTGGGATTTCCAAGTGGTCTCTGGCATATCTTCGGTGGGATATGTTCGGTCTCCAACTATGTGGAGGCTGGAAGATCTGTTTCAGTAATGTTATAGAATCCGTACAGTGCAGAAGGAGGCCATTTGGCCCATCGGGTCTGCACTGACCCTCTGACAGAGCATCTTACCGAGGCCCTATCCCCATACCCCACGTATTTACCCCACCAATCCCCCTAACCTACACATCTTGGGACACTAAGGGGCAATTTAACATGGCCAATCCACCTAACCTGCACACCTTTGAAATGTGGAAGAAAACCGGAGCGCCCGGAGGAAACCCACACATACACGGGGCGAATGTGCAAACTCCCCACAATCACCCAAGGCTGGAATTGAACCCGGGTCCCTGGTGCTGTGAGGCACAGTAAGAAGTCTCACAACACCAGGTTAAAGTCCAACAGGTTTATTTGGTAGCAAATACCATAAGCTTTGAGGCAGCAGTGCTAACCACTGTGCCACCATGCCATTAAAGAATAATTATTGCTGAAGAAACAAAGGAGAGCGTTAGGAGTGTTTTAGTGATATATGTTACATGTAAGATATTTATTTAAGTATATATTCATTGTGAAGACCAATAGTCCAACCAGAGTATTAAATAATGAAAGAAAATTGGATGCGTTGGAAATTTGCAGTGTTAGTCATCAACTATGGAAAGAAAAGACAAGTTAATATTCATGAAGGAAAAGTCTATTGTCAAATGCTAGCTCTAGGTTTACCGTTTTAATGGATTCATTTCCATTATTTTGCTTTTAATTTCAGGTATCTCTCATTTGCAGTTCATTTTTTAACATTAAATCTCAATGCCGTCGTTTGCTTTGCTGATTAATAGACATGGTCAATCAGCTTATCATAGAATCATAGAAACCCTACAGTGCAGAAGGAGGCCATTCGACCCATCGAGTCTGCACCGACCACAATCCCACCCAGGCCCGACCCCCACATATTTACCCGCTAATCCCTCTAACCTACGCATCCCAGGACTCTAAGGGGCAATTTATAACCTGGCCAATCAACCTAACCTGCACATCTTTGGACTGTGGGAGGAAACCGGAGCACCCGGAGGAAACCCACGCAGACACGAGGAGAATGTGCAAACTCCACACAGACAGTGACCCGAGCCGGGAATCGAACCCGGGACCCTGGAGCTGTGAAGCAGCAGTGTTAACCACTGTGCTACCGTGCCGCCCCGCTTAGCAAAAAAATTCTAAAATTCTAAAACTAGTCTGAGAACAAAGATGGCTTAATTAAGCCTGGAATTAACACTGTTGTAGAGGCTGTACATTAACAAGCATTGCACTGAGATTCAATTTAAGAAAATACATTCTTGTGCTAGAGGGAGTTCAGCAAAGTTTCACTGGACTAATTCCTGGGATGAGGGGATCGTCCGAAGGAGAAATTGAGTAAACTTTGGCTATATTCCCTGAAGGTTAAAAGATTGATAGGTGATCTAATTGAAACATTTAAAAGGGTTTGACAGGGTAGATGCTGAGAAAATGTTTCCCCTGGAGATCCAGAACCAATTTCTACCCAAATAGCAATATGTCATTTATATGTTTTTCGGGTCTTTCCTTACAAGGGGCCTATTGCTGAATCAGTTGTGCAATTTGAACATACAGCAATAGACCCCTTTGAAAATGGAGCCAGTGCATTGGTCCAAGTTCAATAATACCTTGCAACTAATGCCTCAGACTCCTCCATCATCATCTATAGGGGATCTGCCCTGTCCTACCAGGAGAACAGATCCACCAGGCATGGCAACACAGTGGTAATCAGTCAGGATAGAGTGGCCCTGCAAATCCTCAATATTGACTGAAGATCTCATGAAGGCATCAAGTCAAAAATGGTCTAGGAAACTTCCTGCTGAAACTACTTAACACCTTCCTTCAACTGAGGAATCACTTAGAAGAAGCACTGAGGTTTGCTGGTGCTCAAAATATACTCTGGTTGGGGCATTTCAGTGAACATCACCAAAAGTGATTCAGTAACACCACTAGTGACTGAGCCATGAAGGACATATCTGCCAAACTGATCCTGCATCAGGTGGTGAGAAGAAGGAAAAACCTACATGGCCTCAACCCCACCTGTTGTAAATGCATCTGTGCATGACCTGAAGTGCGTTCCATCTTAAACACTGAGGATATCCTCCCTTGTGTTCTGTGACACTACCACAGTGTTAAGTAGGATAGACTTGGAACCAATCTCACAGCTCAAAACTGGACACCCTTGAGGTGCTTTGGGACTTCAGCAGTAGCAGAATTGTATGCAGCCACAATCTATAATGACATGGCCTGGCTCATTCCTCATTCTGCCCTTAACATCAAGCCAGGAGAACAATGAGGATTGTGGAATAGCATTTCAGAAATAGCACCACGCATATCAAAAAATGAGGTGCCAATTTGGAGAAATTGCAACACAGGACTACATGTATGCTGAACAACAATCCCATAACCAGTGGAACAGATCAAAGCTCTGCAGTCCCCCCCATGTCCAGTCATGAATAAATAACTAACTGGAAGAGGCAGCTCCAAAAATATTTCCACTGTAATGCCTGCTGTTGAATGGAAAGTCGAACAGTTATTCATGTGCACTCAGGTCATGCTGTGGCTGCCAGCACGTACAGAACTATTCCTGATACTTTTCTGGTCAGCAGACAGCAAGAATACAGTAATGTATGGACTGTCATCAAGACTTGCCACTCAGGTAAGCGATAGAAGCCTTAACATCGCGCCTACCGCCACAGAAATATATGAGCGTTCATCCGTTGAGCTGTTTTTAGATCCAATGTCACCATTTTTGCTTCAGAAAAAGGCTGTTTACTTGAACAAGTGAACACATAGGACAAGTGTATGGATTCCCTAGACAGTTGGATGGACAGAGTTTGTGAATAATGGGGCTATAAAAACCAGGATTATGGTATCCAGTCCCATGATGGATGACTTGTTTTTTAAAGTGTTAATTTTCCTTAATTTTTTAAACAGGTTACTGGGGAAAATATATTTACCTGTCGCTTCCACCCGGGAGAGTTCCCACCAGCGGGGATTGAAGCTGGTCCCCATAAACGAGGACCACGTGTGCTCAGCCCGCTGATGGGGACAGAGACAGGGGCAGGGGGGTCAGTGTGGTCAGCAATCAGGAGTGTGGGGGGTGCCTGGAAAGCCATTGGGAGGCCAGCAATAGTGGGGGGGGCACTACACATGTGCCGATCTCCCCACTGACAGATCGGCACATGCGCAGTGACCTGCTCATTCCAGCCTTTCCAACGGGTTCAGGCCCTGCTGTCTCCCACACACCTTACTTCTGTGAATCCCCTTCGGAACTCTGATGCACAGACTGCGAAAATTCCTTCAACCAAGTACACCCAAAAAAACGGGTGGGATAAACTCCCATTTTCCCACCTGTTGGGCACTTAGTATTTTTTTTGGGGAGAACCGCCTCCAATAATTGGAGTACCGTGGGCGGCCCGTAGCACAGTGGTTAGCACTGCTGCTTCACAGCTCCAGGGACATGGGTTTGATTCCCGGCTTGGGTCGCTGTCTGTGTGGAGTTTGCACATTCTCCTTGTGTCTGCGTGGGTTTCCTCCGGGTGCTCCGGTTTCCTCCCACAGTCCAAAGATGTGCAGGTTAGGTTGATTGGCCATGCTAAAAAAATTGCCCTTAGTATCCTGAGATGCGTAGATTAGAGGGATTAGTGGGTAAAATATGTAGGGATATGGGGGTAGGGCCCTGGGTGGGATTGTGGTCGGTGCAGACTCGATGGGCCGAATGGCCTCCTTCTGTACTGTAGGGATTCTATGATTCTATAATTGCTTTATTTTATAATTTGCAAACATTTACATTAAGTAAAACCTTCCATCATAACTAAAACTCTAAAATAAGGTCCATCATAATTGTAAAGGAGACAGTTGTAAAACATCAACTTTCAAAAATGCAGAATTTAGAGACAGAAAGCATCTCTGTCACAGGCCACACCGACACTGCATCTGCACATGTGCAGTAAGTACTCCCTGGAGTGCTGCAGCAAAAGTTAATGCAGCTGAATGTTCTCATGTTTAATTATGGGGACACTCAGGACAGCAGTGCAAAAGACTACGCTGGAGTATTTGCAACCATTGTTAGCAGGAAATGTCAAGAGAATTATCGGTCTTTCCCCCACCAGCACCCCTCACCCTTCCTGTGATCCCCAGCGTCACAGATGCTAACCTTTAGACAATACAATTTGTTCCACATTATATAATGAAATGGCTAAAGGCACTGGATACAAATAAAGCTGGCCCATGATACAACTAATTGCCTTGTCCTAAAGGCACTGGATACAACTAAAGGGCCCTGACAACATCCTGGCAGTAGTACTTAAAACTTGTGCTCCACAACCAGCACCACCTTTAACAAAGTGGGTCCAGTACGAATACAACATTTACCTGACAGCATGGAAAATTGCCCAGGTACGTCCCATCCACAAAAAGCAGGACAAATCCAGACTGGCCAATTACGACCCCATCAGTCTACTCTCACTCAGAAGCAAAGTGATGGGAGGTGTCATCAAGAGGGGATGTACACATTGAATGGGATTCTCCAGCCATTCACGCCAGTGGGATTCTCCTGTCCCACTGCGATGCACTTTAGCTGAGTAGCAAATTCTCCGTCCTCTCCGACAGAACGGCTGGAGAATTCCGGCTATTGTCTTCCTGAATCCCTGCGATTCAGTCAGGATTAGGGAAAGTCAAGGAGAGCGTTGTTGCCCACACACCTATCAAGGCAATTAAGTGGCCAATCATGGGTCACGTAAATGCCTTATCCCACCACTGTTGGCGTTCTGCCAGTGGCAACAGAATACTACACTGCTTGAGGACGATCCAGTAAAAGCAGGTGACCATCTTGAGATCTGAGGGTGGATTCTGACTGGGCACCATGTGGCTCAGAGAGGTCACTGCCAGAATCACAGGCTCCCCCACTGAACCAGCCTCCTGCACTCAGCAATGACTGTACTCCATCCCAGGCTCCCTAACGGGGCTGCCTGACTGGCCGTCATAAGCCTGATTGACTTATCTGGACACGGGGGCCTCTGTTTTCCTCCTGGTGCCATTCTCAGTGGCACTGCTGGAATTAAAGAGCTGTTGCCCTTCAATTGGCTGGCATCTTTTAGAGGGACAGAAGCTCTGATGCCAGACAGTTAATTGCCTGATGGATACAGAACTGCATCCAGGTTCCCAGGAGTGGTCATGGCAGGGTTGCCCTCAACTTTCTGGTTTGCCATTGGGGCCACTATTGTCACTGTTAATTTCAGCCTATCACCTCTGTGGAGCTGAGTGACACCACCTAGGCAGTTCCTCTACTTCATTATTGATAGAAAGCTCCGTTATAAATTATTTGAAGTAGATCAAAAGAATATTAAAAAGTTAATTTTTAAAAATCACTAACTCAATTTAGAAAGGTGTTTGAATGGTAGGACAGGTCCCCTGATTTTATATTTCCAATCCTATTTAAAATGTTAGTATTTGGGAATTTAGCAGTAATTCACATTTAGGCATTATGCTCTGGTAAGTATGCTTACTGGAGAATAATAAATAGTTGTAATATGCCAAAGATTGAAAGTTGTGCATATTATTTAGCTGATAAGTTGCACTTTGAGTTGAAAATAATCTTTTCTAACTGTCTTTAACATAAAAAGCAGTCTGGCAGTCATTAGACTGGTCGTGGTGTCCAATGGAGTAATTTTCATGGCCATGATCAAACACTTACCATTGTTATATTTATACCTGTTACAGGATTGTTATGATGGTTTTCTTATTGTATTTAAAACTTTTGTCCCCCTCAAGAAGGCAGACAAAGTCACGGAGTGGTTTCAAGATGAAAGACTATAGCTACAGGAAGTCATTCAGACCAGAGTGAAAAATTTAGAAATACATCGGCAATTAAAGTCTCAGCTTCGATTACAAGTACAAAGAGAACAAAGAACACTACAGCACAGGAACAGGCCCTTCGGCCCTCCAAGCCAGCACCGACCATGCTGCCTGTCTGAACTAAAACTCCCTACCCTTCATGGGACCATATCCCTCTATTCCCATCCTATTCATGTATTTGTCCAGACACCCCTTAAAAGTCACTATTATAACTGCTTCCACTACCTCCTCCAGCAGCGAGTTCCAGGCACCCACCACCCTCTGTGTAAAAAAACTTGCCTCGTACATCTCCTTTAAACCTTGCCCCTCACACCTTAAACCTAATGCCCCCTAGTAATTGACTCTTCCAACCTGGGAAAAAGCTTCTGCTTATCCACTCTGTCCATGCCCCTCATAATCTTGTAGACTTCTATCAGGTCACCCCTCAACCTCCGTCATTCCAGTGAGAACAAACCAAGTTTCTCCAACCTCAACTCATAGCTAATGCCATCCATACCAGGCAACATCCTGGTAATTTTTTTCTGTACCCTGTCCAATGCCTCCACATCCTTCTGGTATTGCTGTGACCAGAATTGAACACTATGTTCCAAATGCGGCCTAACCAAGGTTCTAAAAGCTGCAACGTGACTTGCCAATTTTTAAACTCAATGTCCCAGCCAATGAAGGCAAGCGTGCCATATGCCGCCTTGAGTAGCTTCTCCACCTGCGTTGCCACTTTCAGTGACCTGTGTACCTTTACATCCAGATCCCTCTGCCTATCCAAACTCTTAAGGGTTCTGCCATCTGTATTAGACCTTCCAAAATGCATTAGCTCACATTTGTCCAGATTAAACTCCATCTGCCATCTCTCTGCCCCAGTCTCCAACCGATCTATACCCTTCTGTGTCCTCCGACGGTCCTCATCGCCATCCGCAATTCCACCAACCTTTGTGTCCGTAATCTTACTAATCAAACCAGTTACATTTTCCTCCAAATCATTTATATATATTACAAATAGCAAAAGGTTTTGGCACTGATCCCTGAGGAACGCCACTAGTCACAGCCCTCCATTCAGAAATGCACCCTTCCACTGCTACCCTCTGTCTTCTATGACCGAGATGTGGAGATGCTGGCGTTGGACTGGGGTAAGCACAGTAAGACGTCTCACAGCACCAGGTTAAAGTCCAACAGGTTTATTTGGTAGCACAAGCTTTCGGAGTCTCGCTCCTTCTTCAGGTGAGTGAGGAGTTGTGTTCACAAACAGGGCATATATAGACACACACTCAATTTACAAGATAATGGTTAGAATGCGAGTCTTTACAGGTAATCAAGTCTTAAAGGTACAGACAATGTGAGTGGAGAGAGGGTTATGCACAGGTTAAAAAGGTGTGTATTGTCTCCAGCCAGGACAGTTAGTGAGATTTTGCAAGCCCAGGCAAGTCGTGGGGGTTACAGATAGTGTGACATGAAACCAAGATCCCAGTTTAGGCCGTCCTCACGTGTGCAGAACTTGGCTTTCAGTTTCTGCTCAGCGATTCTGCGTGGTCGTGTGTCGTGAAGGTCACCTTGGAGAACGCTTACCCAAAGATCAGAGGCTGAATGCCTGTGACTGCTGAAGTGTTCCCCGACAGGAAGAGAACACTCCTGCCTGGTGATTGTCGAGCGGTATTCATTCATCTGTTGTCGTAGCGTCTGCATGGTCTCCCCAATGTACCATGCCTCAGGACATCTTTTCCTGCAGCGTATCAGGTAGACAACGTTGGCTGAGTCGCAAGAGTATGTACTGTGTACCTGGTAGATGGTGTTCTCATGTGTACCCGTCTTGCCAGCTGACCTCTGATCCCGTGCGACTTCACCAGTCTGCCATGAGGGACCTTGTCAAAGGCCTTACTGTAGTCCATGTAGATAACATCCACTGCCCTACCCTCAATCATCTTCGTCACTTCCTCGAAAAACTTGTCAAGCTAGTGAGACACGACCTCCCCTTCACAAAACCATGTTGCCTCTCACTAATATGTCCACTTATTTCCAAATGGGAGTAAATCCTGTCTCGAATTAATAATTAGCATATACCAATAAGAGTTATCCCCATCCAGTCAGAGTTATTAATTACAGTTACATATGAAAGTACAATTTTTAAAACCAATCACAATCACCTTACGTTGCTTAATTATAATATTCAATTGATACAAGGTTTTTAATTGTCTTAATTAAGTATTGTTTCCGCCCATCTTTTAGGCATTCCAACTGTGTCTGTATCTTAGAACATGGATCATTCCCTCGTCCAATACATGATTTAAAGGCCTCTCCCAGCATAGTATCTTTCTCTCTTCCTTATTTGAAAGTCAGGTGTTTGGAACTCACTGTTTAACTGCAGGATGGTAAGCATTGTGTAGGCTTTTGTGATTTGTCTCTATTAGCTCTTTTCACTGGACACAATTCTTAATATAGCTATTATTTCCTCCATAATTATTAGTATGGATCTTAATCCCCCTCAATACTCAAAAATATTCTTCAGCCTCTCTCAAGTATATTCTGGAAAACCTTCAATAAATAGAGCTAAGATTCATGGATGGGTTATGGGAATCAAGGTCACGTGGTTAGAATGTAATTTACTCTCACCACCTAGAACTGGGCAGAGGCTTGTCAACACCAACCTGTTTTCAGTTCAATGCCTAAAAAATGTAGTAATATGAAGTTGATTTTTTGTGTGGAGTGTTGCAATGTTTTAAAATGCAAGACCAGAGGCAGAAATTCCGTGCAGCAAATCAGTGACCAGAACAGAGACCAGCGACCAAATAAAATGATGCTGATGGACTGTGTGCCAGGTCGGGTCACAGTCTCTCCTCTCAGCCCAAGTGATTTTGTGGAGGTAGGGGAAAAGCTGGCTAGTGAGTTCACCTAAGGCAATGATCAAGCCAGTTAAGACAATTAAGGAACTCATTAGGAGTTTTCCTTTGATTCTTCATAAATTTTCATGGGGTGGTATCGAATAGCAACAAGCTTAAGGGTGCTGAGAAAATAGTTGGCTGAGTTGCAAGTAGAGAACATCAATCTATAAGTTACAGTGAATCAGAGGGGGTGTCCCCTATCACAGGACAAGTCTAAAAACAATTCTCATATTCCTATCCTATCCCAGGTTATATGTCTCATCTGTCTTTCAATGTTTGAAAAGCTGGCAATTTCCATTTTGAAAGCGATTGTCCAAATGACATCCACAGCAATGACTGCTGAAGCAAATCACAACATGGTCCACTTTTCCAGTGACCTGTCTCTATTCCCACATCCCCAGCCACCAGTTGGCCAGCAAGCACATCCTCGACCCAAGTGACACCTTACTTCCATCAAAATACCAGAAAGCTTTTTTTACTTCAGCTCAGAGGGAGGTTGGTCACCACACACAAATGACTTGCTTTCTGATTCCCAGCACCACCACCATGAAAATCATTGGTTTTGATTGAGATTTGTTTACATAGGAACTTTGATAAATTATATATTACCGAAGGAGACAAACGAGTGCAAAGAACAATTTTTTTTTTCTCCCACGCTGAAAGAGCTGACAGATTCTGAACTCAAGTCCCAGAATTGGCAGTGGTCCTCTGGCATCTCCCCCATGAGCTCACTCGGTGTATGACCCTAGACCTTGTGAACACTAGCAGAAATCATGTCTGTGCAGAATATGGCCCAGCAGGTCCAAATTGGTTCTTTTTATTCCCAAGATGTGAGTGCCACTGGCAATATTGGTATTTTTGGACCATGCTAAGTTGACCTGAGAAGGCGGTGGTTGGCTACTTTCTTGAAAATTAGATCTGATAAAATTGAGTGGCTTGTTTGGCCACTTCAGGTGACAATTAAGAGTCAAATATTTGTTGTGGGACCAGAGTCACATACAGATTAGACTGGGGAAGAATGTAGGTTTCCTACCCTGAAGGACCTTAGTGAACTAGCTTTGACAAAGGGTCATCTGGACTCGAAACATCAGCTCTTTTCTCTCCTAACAGATGCTGCCAGATCTGCTGAGATTTTCCAGCATTTTCTCTTTGGTTTAAGATTCCAGCATCTGCAGTAATTTGCTTTTACCTTAGTCAACTAGTTAGATTCTTATGAAAGTCCAAGCATTTTGTGGTCAATTTTTAATAGCTTTGTTATTTTCAGAATTCAAATCAGAACTGAAATTAAATTTTCAAACATTTGCAAGTGTTTTCTGTATTATTAATTAAAGCTTTGGATGCCATATCCACATGCACACTTTAAGGACTCGCTGAATAGCAGTCACGAGCAGCAACCTTAATTGATTGCCCATACAATCTTCACCCTTATTCCTTTCACATTCTGGAATGATAGGCTAAATTTCCGTGCTTAACCGTTGCTTCGGCTGAAATTTATTAAGTCGCCATAACTGGGGAATGTATGAATTTGCATATTTATCCTTTACTCTCAAGTCATTTTATTTTATTTTCCTTCAATCACCAATCTAGCTTATTCTTAAATGTTAATGTTGAACAGGCACAAATTAGGAGTTTGATGGAATACTCTCCCTTTGCCTGGATGAGTGAAGCTCCAACAACATTCAAGAAGTTTGACACCATCCATGAGAAAACAGCCCATTTGATTGCTACCCCTTCCATAAACATTCACGCTCTTCACCACCACCACATAGTAGCAGCTGTGTATACCATCTATAAGATGCACTGCAGGAACTCAACAAGGCACCTTAGACAGCAACTTCCCAACGCACGACCACTATCATCCAGAAGGTCAAGGACAGCAGACATCTGGGAACACAACCTGTAAATTCCCGTCTAAGTCACTCACCATTCTGACTTGGAACTATATCACCATTCCTTTACTCTCCTGGGTCAAAATCCTAGAATTCCTTCCCTATTAGCAGTATGGGTATAATTAAACAATATGAACTGCAGCAATTCGAGATGGCAGCTCATCACCACCTTCTCAAAGGCAATTGGGGTGGACAATAAATGCTGGCCAAACCAGGGAATGAAAAAAAGCATTGAGCTGGATTTTTCAGGGAGATGGTGGCCCCATCAACTGGTTGGAAAGTTGAGGTGAGCCCACCTCCTCTGGCTCAGGAAATCATGACTAAATTTTATAGTCATCAAGCAGCTGTTTTGCCTGAGGTCTTGGCTTCTGCCTTCCATATAGGGAGATGGTTAGAATTAGCCCATGCTTTTCAGGACAAAATATGACTGGTGTACATGTTACATTGAATTACAATAATCACAGCACAAAAACAGAGCATTCAGCTCAATGAGCCCATGCTGGTGTTTATGCTCCAACTGAGCATCTTTCCTCATCTAACTCTATCAGCATAATACTCTATTCCCTTCTCCCACATATGCTTATCTAGCATCTCCTTAAATGCATCTAGACCTCCACCATTCTCACTGGTAGTGCGTTTCATAGTCCCACCATTCACCTTCGTTACTCCCAGTGGTAGTGTGTGGAAGTTAAAATACTCAGATTTAAGTTTCATAGTTTGGAAACTAAATTGTGCGGAAGCTAAAATGTTCAAATTAAAGTTTCATGCCTTCTCTGTACAGTTTTTAAAATGTTTGAGCTTGCAGATCTTCAAAGGAGTAAGTGTTTGCTATTTCAGCATGAACAGGCTAATCTTCACCTGCATAGGCCCCATAACATTCTGCTTTTCAGCTTTCACCAGAGGGTGAGCAAGACCAGATTTTTCCATAATAAATACCAAAGACAAGATATGGGGATATGCTATGCATATGAAGGATTAGCAAAGTCAGTTTTTCATCGAATGAGAAAGGGCGAAAAGTTAGGATTTAATTGGCGAATGTATGCAAATGAAGGATTAGAAAAATTACTTGTTTCTGAGTTGCTGTAATTGACTATAATTGCCAAGTTCAGAAATACTTGCAGGACAACTAATTTGATTTATTATTGTCACATGTATTAACATACAGTGGAAAGTATTGTTTCTTGCACGCTATACAGACAAAGCATACCGTTCATAGAGAAAGAAACGAGAGACTGCAGAATGTAGTGTTAGTCATAGCTAGGGTGTGGAGAAAGATCAACTTAATGCAAGGTAAGTCCATTCAAAAGTCTGACAGCAGCAGGGAAGAAGCTATTCTTGAGTCGGTTGGTACGTGACCTCAGACTTTTGTATCTTTTTCCCGACGGAAGAAGGTGGAAGAGAGAATGTCCAGGGTGCGTGGGGTCCTTAATTATGCTGGGAAGTATTGACAGAGTCAATGGATTGGGGGCTACATTCACGATCTTTTATAATTCTTGTGGTCTTGGGCAGAGCAGGAGCCATACCAAGCTGTAATACAAACAGAAAGAATGCTTTCTATGGTGCATCTGCAAAGGTTGGTGAGAGTCGTAGCTGACATGCCAAATTTCTTTAGTCTTCTGCGAAAGTAGAGGCGTTGGTGGGTTTTCTTAACTATAGTGTCAGCATAGGGGACCGGGAAAGGTTGTTGGTGATCTGGACGCCTAAAACCTTGAAGCTCTTGACCCTTTCTACTTCGTTTCCATTGATGTAGACAGGGGCATGGTCTCCTTTAAGCTTCCTGAAGTCGATGACAATCGCCTTCATTTTGTTGATATTAAGGGAGAGATTATTGTTGCCGCACCAGTTTCTCTATCTCATTTCTGTACTCTGTCTCGTCATTGTTTGAGATCCGACCCATTACGGTGGTGTTGTCAGCAAACTTGAAAATCGAATTGGAGGGGAACTGTAAGGGGGTTCTCCTCGCGCACAAGTCATTAAAGGCCTCACATGGTGTCTAGCACTATTTGTACTCAAGTCAACTAAGAGTGTCTAAAGTTGCTGGTACCCAAGATCTCTGATATTGCATTCCACACACACAAGAATAAAGAAGCCTCTCCTGATTGTTTTCTTGGTGACTATCTTATATTGAAGGCCTCTAGGTTTGCTCTTCCCCACAACTTAAAACACTCACTGTGTCCATTCTATCAAAACCTTTCATAGATTTAAGCATGTCTTTAGGCCATCCTTCTGTCCCCTTCCCCTCAACTGTCTCTTTTCAAGAGTTTAGTCCGATTTCAGATAAAGTCTACAACTTCTGAGTCCGTGGTGGAAGCTTCCTATATTAACTTCATCACTACAGAATATCTCCATCAGGTAGCTCATGGTGGCAAGACAATGCCATTTCTATGACGGTGTCTTGAGACTTCCCTTTATTCTTTTAGTGCTTTAGGAGAGTACACTATGAATAGACAGCAACAATGAAAATTCTCCCAATGAGAAAGCCGATAACGAGCCATCCATTCCAGGGTCAGCCGACATTTGCTCAGCATTTACGTTCACACTCACCTGACAAGGCACTTACCACCCCCTCCGAGACGCAGGGGCTTCATCTTGGACAACCAATCTTTCAAATGGAGCTTGTAGAATAGCTGCTTTTGCATGCACGTGAGTTATCCAACTCATGCCGGACCTGCCTCCAATCCCTCACAACTTCTCAGCTGGCCAGACCTAACTCCTAATATAACCTGTGCAACCCCCAGACTTAACAGTAGACATGCGGGCAGCCATTTTTAAAACTCGGGTTCATGGGGCCGGGAATTCTCCAACTCTGTGCACCCGGTTCGCGGATGAAAATCCAGACTTCCGACTCAGAAGTGAGAATAGTATCATTGAACCAGGACTGACTACTGAAAGCTTGGTATTGTGTTGCCTCTTTGCTCACAAGAATTTTGTAGTTGTATAATATTGCAACTTGCTACGGAAAAAGTTCTCAGAATACAAACTCTGTAAATCTCCATCATGAGATTAGATAAATGTTTTCAAAAACACATAAATCAAAAATATCCAAGTCTGGAAACACAGCAAGTCAGTCAACATCTGTGGGAAGAACATATTTATGTTAATAAACGAAGTTGCAGTTCTTTATTTGAACTGAAAACAAAATGACGAAAAAACATTTTCATGGAATCATAGCAGATGGGGGAGGAAAAGACATAAACAATTGAACAGTGAAGAAGGATCAGTTGAATGATTGTTACAATGACTGAAGCAATGGAAAGAGAGTATGAAATAAATTCTTGTGAATAAAAGATAACTAACCATGTGTGAACAAAGCCTGCCTAAAGAAAAGGCAGGAAAGTGGAAGTGATGGCAAGGTTTGGAATTAAACCTGTTGACTTTAACCTGGTGTTGTGAGACTACTTACTGTGCCTATCCCAGTCCAACGCCGGCAACTCCACATTTTGGAATTAAACCTAAATGTTTGCAAAATAATTGCATTCTGCCAAAACATAGATGTTGGCTGCTCTGCAGTTCAACTGGATGAACAATTTCTGTTGGGACAGACATGGTATACATGTCTTTAACATGCTTGACCAAGCCACTGTACTTCTACCACAAGACCACAAATTGCAGCTCATGATTACATCTTTCAGAAAGTGTTTTGGTTTTCAGTTCATTCCAAATAAATGCCAGCTGCCTATTCCTTGTTGTAAAACTTAAAATCTCCTGCTAGGACACAACAGAATTGGAATTTACCCGGCAAAGGCAATTTTGTATGCATTACAAAATTGATTAATAAATTAAATAAGATTATCTATATATTATTGAAAGAAATGTCTCTTATTCATGAATTACATTCAAGTTATATGCAGTCTACTTAATTATAGTGCTGGGTTAACAGGTTTTGTCTTACTAATTATTTTTTAGAAGTTTATTGATGTATGAGTTATAGTACATTGTTTTTCTTATCCAAAGTGTAATATGTTCCTGCTTTCTGTATACCTGGCTGTGGAGTATCTGTAACATTCTATCCTATCCTATTTTTCAACCACTCTTCACATTTGCTTGGTAATAATTTCATTTGTTTTTTAAGCATTCCAGATCATCTCCTGGGACATTTTTTGTCATGTTGTTATAGTGATAAAAACACACAGATCACTCAGATGAGATTGGGTAAACACGTTGTGGGTTTAATTATTAAGACTAGGTACGTAAGAAGTGATACATATGGAAAGAAAGCTTGAAGACAGCAGGAGCAGGGCACTGTAGGCTTGCGCTCAAAAGCGAGAATGAAACTAAGATTAGATCACATGGCATAATTTCCCTTCTAGTGATTTCATGCTGCTATCCCATATGGCATGTTACAACACCACTCTTTTTAAAGATGTTTTCCCCTCTTCAAAGAAGTGTAACTATTTACAATACTTGTTCATCTTTAGCTACCATTATGTAAGTGTTTAGAATTGAGTAATCTATGAGTCTCTAAATTGTAGAGCTAATCTGCTGGGACGCCCAGATTTTGTCATGGTAACCTTGTCTGAAGGTTTCCTTAATTGCTTACAGTGATCTGTGGAGCTGTCATTTTTAGATGTTTGTTCCTGGTTTTATTTTGGATTTGGTCCTTGATGTAATAGGGACTGCATGGTGGTTGAAGGGCTAGAATGATCTGATATGCCTCACTGTTGAACCTTCGTCTGTAATGACTTTACAGGACCTTGTTTCTGAACAAATCCTTGTCACTTTGGCTGGTTGCTATGTACCTTTTGTGTGACCTTAAATGTGAACTTGCTGTCCGAACTGTAAACTTGGTGATTCTGTTCCTGCATTTTTATTGTGCATGTTGGTCATTCTTGCCACTTTTTAAAGGTTGTTTTCTAGTTTCTAAAAGATTACAATGGATAAGACTAGGTAAATTGGTGTGCACTACTCTGCCAAACATGAGCTCTGCCAGTGATGAAATTTGCACAGTGGTTAGCACTGATGCCTCACAGCACCAGTGACCTGGGTTTGATTCCCTGCTTGGGTCACTGTCTATGCAGAATCTGCATGTTCTCTCTTGTCTGTGTGGGTTTCTTTAAGGTGCTCCGGTTTCCTCCCACAGCCTGAAAGATGTGCTAGTTAGGTTCATTGGCAGTGCTAAAATTCTCCTTCAGTGTACCTGAACAGGCACCGGAGTGTGGTGACTAGGAGATTTTCACAGTAACTTCATTGCAGTGTTAATGTAAGCCTACTTGTGACACTAATAAATAAACTTAAACTTAAATAGTTCCACTTAAAGGTGTCTCTATTGCATTGTGTAGATCATGCTTTGTCGGTCTACATTTGAGAATTAGGCATTTCACTGTGTGAATCACTCCTTCAGAAAAGCTGTTAGATCTACGATGATGGCGAGAAGTAGTGTGATCAATATTCCACTTCTCTCACATATCTTGAAATGGCTTACCAATGAATTGCAGACCAATATGCGCACTAATCTCTCTATGCACATCAAAGAAACAGAAAACAGCATTTAGTGTGTGCTCAACAGTTGTGTTTGACATATTGGTACAATTGTTGAATGATGGGGTACTTGGTGAAGTCATCAGCAATGACAGTGAAGTCAGTGCCATGGATGTGAAACAGGTTGGGTGCAATTTTGCAACAAGGATGGCTAGGGACTTCATGTAGAATCAGTTGTTCTTTGTGCTGAGTTGCATATGCTCTTGACATGCCTTGCATTTACTGATGGTGACTACAATGTTATTGTTCATACCCAGTCAATAGACTGTCTCTTTTGCGAGTCCTCATGTCTAACCTATGTCAATGTGTGAGTGATGAAGTTGTTGAAGAATATCAGGTCACAAAGATTCCCATATGATGACCTATCTGCCTTCAAAAATTACTCAACGGGAGATGTCTAGTTTGCCCTGTTGAGGCCAAATGGTTTCACATATTCGTGGACACGCTGAATTGAATCAGGCCATCCTTCAGTGATGATTTACCATAGTTTCTCTAGTGTGGAATACTTCACAATTTTTTCTTGTAGCTGCTGGCATTAGCATTGTGCAAAATGTACCAGATCGATTTGGAGAGCATCCTTCAGTTCACTGTTGGTCAAGTCAACTTGTAAATCCAAAGATATATCTTCTGCTTTTTCTGGGTTATGCAATCAGTGAAATGTATCCAATGTGACCATCAAGTTAACTGGCTTGTACCTAATCTCACAGTCATAACCTTGAATCTTTATCAAGAGCCATTTCAATCATGCCAGTGCATTTGTCAATGGTTTTTGCAAAATCATCCCCAGTGGCTTGTGATAGGTTTCCACCATAATCTTTTGCCAAAAATGTAGGTATGGAAACCCATGATTTCAAACACTAAATTTAATGTTTCTCACTCGATGTTGGAGTAGTTTAATTGTTGTATGGACAGAGATCTTGAAACAAATACAATTGGTTTTCCTTTTTGTATTATGCATACTCCTAGAACTTTCCATGAGAGATCCATCTCCAGGGTGGTTGCCTACCAAAGATTGTAAAATTTCAGTTTTGATGCTTCTGATAATAACTGTTTCAGTGCTTTGAGGAATTATTGGTGTTCTTTATACTACAACCATTCTAAACAATTCCCTTAGCAATGAAGATTTTTGAGCAAATTTGGGAACGTATGGAGACAAGTAGTTAAAGAGACATAGAAATCTTTGAAGATAATCCTTATCTTGAGTAGTTGGCATGGCCTTTATATCCTCTGTTTTACTTGGATTGTCAGAATTGGAATAAATAGAATTAAAGAAATTGATCTGCTGCACATTAATGGCATGTTTTAGAATGTTGAAACCAATCCTTCCGTGAATGCCATTTGCACCAATATGTGCACATTATGGTCATGTTCTTGCTTTGTTCTTCCCACAAGAGCAATCACTGTAAAGTAACAGTATCATGTGGGAAGGATTAGAAATGTTTTAAGTTCTTAGGACCTCTCCCCAAGATATATTGGCCAGTAGCCATGCTTGGAATCAAGCTTTGAAAAGAATTTTGCAACTTCAAATCTTGGCTTTAAGTCTTCTAATGAGGATTGATTGTACTTGCATTCTAGGTCAATGGTTCCTGCACATGGAAGTAGTGAATCATTGTACACTGAAAGTTGTGCAGTAGTAGGTTTTGCCATGGTCGTCCACATCTGTGGATACATATCTCTTTAGAATTTTCAGAGGTACGATGTTGGCGCTTTCCCATGTGACAAACTTGGCCAATAACAACTAGTTAAAAAAGTTCTTAGGGCAGACACTTGGGACAATGAGATGGCATCTATGTTTTCCATGCGATTGACGCTGTGAAACATGTATTCAACACTCTTCATCATCATCATCGTTTTCTGGCTTGTCAGTCATCTCATTTATGTTTCTGCAGGGATACCAAATCGCATTTTTGTTGCTTAAAGGTATCTAGTGTTTACAGACTGTTTGGATCATTGCATGGCTCTTTATTGCTGCATCAGTTTTTGCTCTAACGCACTGCAACTGCGAATGGCCCTTTTTGCCACATGCCTTGCAGAATTGTTGGAAAGTTGGACATTTCCATAGTGCATGCAGAAGGCCACACCTTCCACATGTTTTGCTGGATTTGGGTGCTGTATTAAGTGTATCAACAGTAGGGGTTATACTTAGAAGAAGCCAGAGAGTGGTTGTGGAGGATTGCTTCTCTGAGTGGAGGCCTGCGACTAGTGGTGTGCCGCAGGGATCGGTGTTGGGTCCATTGTTGTTTGTCATCTATATCAATGATCTGGATGATAATGTGGTCAATTGGATCAGCAAGTTTGCTGATGGTACAAAGATTGGAGGTGTAGTGGACAGTGAGGAAGGTTTTCAAAGCTTGCAGAGGGATTTGGACCAACTAGAAAAATGGGCTGAAAAATGGCAAATGGAATTTAACGCAGACAAGTGTGAGATATTGCACTTTGGAAGGACAAATCAAAGTAGAACGTACAGGGTAAATGGTAGGACTCTGAAGAGTGCAGTTGAACAGAGGGATCTGGGAATACAGGTACAGAATTCCCTAAAAGTGACGTCACAGGTGGATAGGGTCGTAAAGAGTGCCTTTGGTACATTGGCCTTTATAAATCGGAGTATCGAGTATAAAAGTTGGAGTGTTATGGTAAGGTTATATAAGGCATTGGTGAGGCCGAATTTGGAGTATTGTGTACAGTTTTGGTCGCCTAGTTACAGGAAGGATGTAAATAAGATTGAAAGAGTGCAGAGAAGGTTCACAAGGATGTTGCCGGAACTTGAGAAGCTGAGTTACAGAGAGAGATTGAATAGGTTGGGACTTTATTCCCTGGAGCGTAGAAGATTGAGGGGAGATTTGATAGAGGTGTATAAGATTTTGATGGGTATAGATAGAGTGAATGCAAGCAGGCTTTTTCCGCTGAGGCTAGGGGAGAAAAAAACCAGAGGGCATGGGTTAAGGGTGAAAGGAGAAAAGTTTAAAGGGAATATTAGGGGGGGCTTCTTCACGCAGAGAGTGGTGGGAGTGTGGAATGAGCTGCCAGATAAAGTGGTAAATGCGGGGTCACTTTTAACATTTAAGAAAAACTTGGACGGGTTCATGGATGAGAGGGGTGTGGAGGGATATGGTCCAAGTGCAGGTCAGTGGGACTAGGCATAAAATGGTTCGGCACAGACAAGAAGGGCCAAAAGGCCTGTTTCTGAGCTGTAATTTTCTATGGTTCTATGGTTCTTAAGAGCTGTAAGCATTGGTGATTTTTTGGATCACTTCATGCTTATGTCCATCCTTAAGTAGCACTTCAATGCTATATGTTTTGGACTTGTCTAGCAGATGTTACGGGGCTTCCATGGGAATGGATGTGATCATCAACTTAACAATTGTGTCTGCTAACTCTGCATGTGAAAAATCACAGTACGTACCCTTTTCTCTGCATCTGCTAACAAAGTGGTCAATGGATTCTTTAGGCTGTTGTCAAGATTTCATGAACTCTAGTCAATTAATATGGAAGTTTAACCCGATTTTGAACATGTTTTCCAATGTAATCCATATCTTTTGGGAATTCTTTCGCTCTTTTTTGTTAAACCTGACATAGTCAGCTTGTGTGGACTGCCATACTCAATTGCTAGGTGAATATTTATGGCTTGCCTGTGTGATTTGGACATACCTGAGTCAAGAAACCATAGTTCTAAATGCTGCTTAAACATTTTAAATTCACATAGTAGGTTAGTTGCATCCCAATTCAAACTGGGGAATTTTGTGGTCATTTTGACAATTTCCCTTTGAACTTCCTGCTCTTATAATACCTGGGATGAGTGTTATTGTAGCCACTTTGGTATACTTTTCTGAAGTTCTGCCCTTTATAATCAGAATCTTCTCTGGCCCAATTTTTTCATAGCTTTTTTTCTTATTTGACTCTCCCTCATTCACTATTGGGCTAGCCACACCCTAGTCATTTGCCTTTCCTGACTGACCTAATCCAGTGTTGCTCCTCTTGATGCATGGTTCCACTCACTAAACTAACCTGTCTCATGACAGTGTAAGCCCAGCTCACATTCCCTATTAGTGGGTGAACAATGCAACGCTTGGTGAATCCTGCTTCACAATGATAGGAAAAGCTGACATCAAAGGATCAAAAAGCAACGTCGCTATGAACTGACAGGCTGTGCATTGTAATCTCACCATGAGGGATCCATCTGCTTTGCAGCCCTTTATTTGGACATTGTACCTTCAATGCTTTTCTGTGTAATCACTATGTTGATTGAATCCACAATTGTCTGAGAGGCAAGAAGCAGAGGCTGATGGTAGAGAGATGTTTCTGTCACTGGAAGTCTGTTTCCAATGGGCTTCCACAGGGCTTGGTGCTGGGCCCTTGCTATTTATGGTGTACATTAATGATTTGGACCTAAATGTACAGGATATGATCAAGAAGTTTGTGAATGACACAAACATTAGTAGGGTAGTAAATATTGAGGAGGATAGCGGAAGACTGCAGGAGGATATCAATGGAATGGTCAGGTGAGCAGAGTAGTGGTAAATAGAATTCAACCCAGAAAAGTGAGAGTTAATGGATCTGTGGAGGATTAACAAGGCAAAGGATTACACTGCGAATGATAGGATCATGGAAAGATCTAACGATCAGAGGGACCTTAGAGCACATATTCAAAGATCCTTGAAAGTGACAGGATGGGTAGATAAGGTGGTTCAGAAGGCATATGAAATACTTGCCTTTATTAGCCAAGGCATAGAATACAAAAACAGGGTGGTCATGCTGGAACTGTATAAAATGCTGGCTAGGCCACAACTGGAGTACTATGTGCAGTTCTGGTCACCATATTATAGGAAGTATATGATTACACTGGAAAGGTTGCAAAGGAGATTTATCAGGATGCTACCTGGGCTGGAGGGTCTGACCTATGAGGAAAGATTGAATAGGTTGAGGCTGTTTTCCTTGGAGCAGCAAAGGTTGAGAGGAGATTTGATAGAAGTGTGTAATATTATGAGTGGCACAGATAGGGTGGATAGGATAAGTCAATAACTAGGAAGCATAGATATAAGGTAAGAGGATATGAGGAAAGTTGAGGAGAATGTTTTCCATCCACAGGGTGCTGGAAGTCTGGAATTCACTGCATGAAAAGGTGGTTGAGTCAGAAACTTTTGTAACATTTAAGAAGTATTAAGATATTCACTTGTACTGTCATAACCTCCAAGATTATGGGTCAAACATGTAAAATGGGATTAGTGTAGTCAGATCTTCGTTGACTGACATGCACATGATGGGCCCAATCGTCTCCTTCTGTGCTGTAAATATCTATAAATGTATGAAGCACACTCTAATTTCAACACTGTCTAATGCTACAACTCCATTGTAGTCTGACCAGAATGTCAATGATCATCTCATGACATGTAGCATAATCTAAGGTTGTTTATCATGTCATACTGGTACTTAATCTTGCTGCCAGGCTGTTTGAGCATCACTGAGCACTGTGTCATTTTGTTATACTTACAAAGCATGATCAGTGCAGGCTTGAAGGGCCGAAGAGCCTGTTCCTGTGCTGTCATTTTCTTTGTTCTTTGTTCTTGTTGTTCTAGATGCACCAATCACTCATAATGGATTGGGTAAATATGTTTTGGGTTCATTTATTAAGACTAGGTACATAAACATATAAATGTGGATAGAAATTTTGAAGACATCATCAGCAGAGCTATGTGCTTGTGCTTTGTTCAAAAGCAAAAGTGAAACTAAGACTGAGTTGCGTGACACACTTCCCCTCTATTGAAGTCATGCTGCTGTCATGTAAAGGAATATTATAACATTATGCACAGATTTACAGATTGGTACTTCATCTGTATATACTGTGTTAATTAGCAAAACACTTGAAGTCTAAATGTTTTTTGCCACATTTAGAGGGGAATTTAAATTTTGATATAAGAAGAGCAATATTAGATTTGTTACCAATTGTTCGTACAGCCTGCCTTATTTATATTTCCATTGATTTGAAAATTGGAGGCAGAGATTGACAGTGGAGAGTCTGTCAGTTACTGCCTCAAACAATCCTGTTAAAGACCTCTAGTTTTGTATCTAAGGTTACAGTGTAGAGCATGCATGGTATATGCTTTGTTGATTCACTAGGTAGTTTTAGAAAAGGGCCTGAAGCAGACCGTGGATCCCAATTTTTCATTTATAATGGTCTTTTTGGAGTAAGCCCTGAATGCCTAACTGATACTGTACACAATATATTTCCATTTTGGAATATGCATGAACACATTGTCATTCACAACTGACCCTTGTGCACCCCTTGTACACCCATAAATCAGACACAGCATGATTTAATTTCTGGGCCCAATGAGTTTGTTGATACTTAAGGGGAGCACTGAAAGAGTATCACATTGTCGGAGTTGTTATTTTCACATCAGCCAATTAAGGCTGTTTACATGTTCAACAGGACATAAAAGTCCCCAGGGTGCTTTTACACAGAGGAAATAGAAATTCTGCTTGACAACAGTTGTCTCTTAATCAACACCATCAAAGTGGATCAACTGGCCAAAATCATTTTTGGTACCTTGTTTACCGACAATGAAGTAGGTCATTGATTAAACACATCCATCTCCTTTGGCTCAGTTTCAGTTTTTATTTGATTATGCCTCCTTGAAGGAATGTTTTCCTGTGTTAAAACCGCTGTACAAATGCAAGTTGTTTTTCACTGGTTGTGCTACATAAAAATGCAAATTTCACTTTCTTTCTGCCTCTGTCTTTCAATTGTCTTTCATATCAGTGGTGGTACAATTGATATTAATCTGTTCTCTTTTACGTTTCTACTGCCTGATATATATTTTCCTCAAAGAACAGACATTAACATCAATATTCTTACAAAGGAATTAAACATTGTGGTTATGATTGGCTTTAAACATCATTTGATTCTCTCTACACTCAGATTGATTTTCTTATGTGTTTTGTTTAAATGGCAGATGCAGCTGACCTGTTGGCATTCAAACTGCTCTGCTGTTTCAAGCAGCCTGAAATGTGAGCTTACCAGGGTCACAGAGGCTGAGTACCTTCAGATACTGAAACATATTCCTACAATAAAACAGACATTTTATTATGGGAGCACAAAGAGGAGGGAAACCTGATCAGGTTGGATGGGCTCAACATGTGAGGAAGAATTTTCATGACCGAGTGAATGAAGCTGAATCAATACTGCAGAACTGATATTTGATTCACATTCAGCGGGGTGACAATTGCCACTGACTTAAATATATCTGTGAAGCACAATTTCAATGCAGACTGGTGTCCTGCTGATACAGGATATCCATTTGTGTCTGATTATGTGGCATATCAGGAAAACATTAGAGATTCAAAATGGTTGGAAAATGTTTATTTACTGGAAATACATAACTAATCAAAGTGGGAGGGTTGGTGAGAGAATGGGAGGATGGGGAGGGAGAAGATCGAGGGAGGGAACAATGTGTGACGGTGGGAGAAGGTGGAAGGGGGAAGCGGCGAGTGGGAGGGAGGGGGTGAGCAGGAGGTTTGGGGAGGGAGGAGACGAGTGGGAAGATTGGGGAAGGAGGCAGTGAGGGGGAAGGGAGAAGGGTCAGAGAAGGGAGCCGGAAGTGCTGAGTAGATGATTAATTTCGGTCTCCTCCATAGGTCACAAGCATCACAGAGTGGCAGTCTTCAGCCAATTCGATTCACTCCTTGTGCTATCAAGAAATGGCTGAAGGCAGTGATTACTGCAAAGGCTATGGACCCTGACAATATTCTGACAATAGTACTGAAGACTTGTGCTCCAGAACTAGCCGCATTCTTCTTAGCCAAGCTGTTCCAGTACAGTTAGAACACTGCCATCTACCCAGGAATGTTGAAAATGTTCCACAAAAAGCAAAACAGATCAATTGCTAACCCATAAATTTACTCATCAGCATCAACAAAGTGATGGAAAGTTTTAACAGTGCCATCAAATGGCACAAAACAACTGCTCACTGATGCTCAATTCAGATTCCACCCAGGACCACACAGCTACTGACCTCATTACAACCATTCTCCAAACATAGACAAAACAGCTGAGGTGAGAGTGACAGCCCTTGGCATCAAGGCAGCATTTGACTGAGTGTGGCATCAAGAAGCCCTAGAAAAACATGTGTCAGTGGGAATCAGGAGGAAAGCTTTCCACTGATTGGGGTCATACTGAGCAGAAAGGAAGGTGGTTGTTGTTGTTGGAGGTCAATCATCTCAGCTCAAGGACATCGCTGCAGACGTTCCTTAGATTAGTGTCCTAGACCCAACTGAAGTATCTTCAGATGCTTCCCCTTCAAGCTACACACCTTTCTTCCATTATAAGGTCAGAAGTGGGGATGTTTGCTGATGATTGCACAATGTTCAGCACCATTAATGACTCATCAGAAAATGAAGCAGTCTGGGCCCATGTGCCGCAATACCTGGACAACAATCAAGCTTGGGCTGACAAATGGCAATTAACATTCAAATCACACAAGTGCCAGGCAATGGTCATCTCCAACAACAGAGAACCTAACCATCACTTCATGACATTTAGTGGCATTACTATTACTGAATCCCTCACTATCAACATCCTGGGGATTACCATTGACCAGAAACTGAACTGGACTAGCCATCTAAATATTGTGGTTACAACAACTGTTCAGAGGCTGGGAGTTCTGTGATGAGTCAATCACTTCCTGACTTCCCAAAGCCTGTCCACTATCTGCAAGGCACAACTCAGGGGAACAACTTAGGGAACCATGGTTCACGAAAGAGGTGGAATGTCTTGTGAAAAGGAAGAGGGAAGCTTATGTAGGGATGAGGAAACAAGGTTCAGATGGCTCGATTGAGGGTTACAAGTCAGCAAGGAATGAGCTGAAAAAGGGGCTTAGGAGAGGTAGGAGGGGACATGAGAAGTCCTTGGCGGGTCGGATCAAGGAAAACCCCAAGGCTTTTTACTCTTATGTGAGGAATAAAAGAATGACCAGGGTGAGGTTGGGGCCGGTCAAGGACAGTAGTGGGAACTTATGTATGGAGTCAGTAGAGATAGGCGAGGTGATGAATACTTTTCTTCAGTGTTCACCAAGGAGAGGGGCGATGTTTTTGAGGAAGAGAAGGTGTTACAGGCTAATAGGCTGGAGGAAATAGATGTTTGGAGGGAGGATGTCCTGGCAGTTTTGAATAAACTGAAGGTCGATAAGTCCCCTGGGCCTGATAAAATGTATCCTAGGATTCTTTGGGAGGCAAGGGATGAGATTGCAGAGCCTTTGGCTTTGATCTTTGGGTCCTCGCTGTCCACGGGGATGGTGCCAGAGGACTGGAGAATGGCGAATGTTGTTCCTCTGTTTAAGAAAGGGAATAGAAATGACCCTGGTAATTATAGACCGGTTAGTCTTACTTCGGTGGTTGGTAAATTGATGGAAAAGGTCCTTAGGGATGGGATTTACGACCATTTAGAAAGATGCGGATTAATCCGGGATAGTCAGCACGGATTCGTGAAGGGTAAGTCGTGCCTCACAAATTTGATAGAATTTTTTGAGGAGGTAACTAAGTGTGTTGATGAAGGTAGGGCAGTTGATGTCATATACATGGATTTTAGTAAGGCGTTTGATAAGGTCCCCCATGGTCAGCTTATGATGAAAGTGAGGAGGTGTGGGATAGAGGGAAAGTTGGCCGATTGGATAGGTAACTGGCTGTCTGATCGAAGACAGAGGGTGGTGGTGGATGGAAAATTTTTGGATTGGAGGCAGGTTGCTAGCGGAGTGCCACAGGGATCAGTGCTTGGTCCTCTGCTCTTTGTGATTTTTATTAATGACTTAGAGGAGGGAGCTGAAGGGTGGATCAGTAACTTTGCTGATGACACCAAGATTGGTGGCGTAGTGGATGAGGTGGAGGGCTGTTATAGGCTGCAAAGAGACATAGATAGGATGCAAAGCTGGGCTGAAAAATGGCAAATGGAGTTTAACCCTGATAAATGTGAGGTGATTCATTTTGGTAGGACTAATTTAAATGTGGATTACAGGGTCAAAGGTAGGGTTCTGAAGACTGTGGAGGAACAGAGAGATCTTGGGGTCTATATCCACAGATCTCTAAAGGTTGCCACTCAAGTGGATAGAGCTGTGAAGACGGCCTATAGTGTGTTAGCTTTTATTAACAGGGGGTTGGAGTTTAAGAGCCGTGGGGTTATGCTGCAACTGTACAGGACCTTGGTGAGACCACATTTGGAATACTGTGTGCAGTTCTGGTCACCTCACTATAAGAAGGATGTGGAAGCGCTGGAAAGAGTGCAGAGGAGATTTACCAGGATGCTGCCTGGTTTGGAGGGTAGGTCTTATGAGGAAAGGTTGAGGGAGCTAGGGCTGTTCTCTCTGGAGCGGAGGAGGCTGAGGGGAGACTTAATAGAGGTTTATAAAATGATGAAGGGGATAGATAGAGTGAACGTTCAAAGACTATTTCCTCGGGTGGATGGAGCTATTACAAGGGGGCATAACTATAGGGTTCGTGGTGGGAGATATAGGAAGGATATCAGAGGTAGGTTCTTTACGCAGAGAGTGGTTGGGGTGTGGAATGGACTGCCTGCAGTGATAGTGGAGTCGGACACTTTAGGAACATTTAAGCGGTTATTGGATAGGCACATGGAGCACACCAGGATGATAGGGAGTGGGATAGCTTGATCTTGGTTTCAGATAAAGCTCGGCACAACATCGTGGGCCAAAGGGCCTGTTCTGTGCTGTACTGTTCTATGTTCTATGTTCTATGTGATGATAGACTCTCCACTTGGCCTGAATGAATGAAACTCCATCAACACTGAGGTAGCTCAACACCATCTAAGACAAAGCAGCCTGTTTGATTGGCGCACCATCTACCACCTTCAATATTCGCTTTCTCTATCATGATGCACACTGGCAGCAGTGTGTACCATCTAGAAGATGTGCTGCAACGTCTGAGCAAGACTCCTTCGGCAGCACCTTCCAAATACGCAACCTCAAGGACAATTAATGTTTACCTTGCCAGCAAAACTTACATCTCTTGAATGAATTTAAAAAAGGTAAAGATTTTTTAAAAAACCTCTACCATTTAAAACACAGAGACAGTAGATGATTGGGAACACCATTGGGAACACCACCTACAAGTTCCCCTAAAAATGAGGATTTAGGTGGCATGGTGGCACAGTGGTTAGTACTGCTGCCTTACTGCGCCAGGGTCCCAGGTTCAATTCTGCCTCGGGTCTGTGTGGAGTTTGCACTTTCTCCCGTGTCTGCATGGGTTTTCTCCGGGTGTTCTGGTTTCCTCCCACAGTCCAAAGATGTGCCGGTCAGGTTGATTGGCCATGTTAAATTGACCCTAGTGTCAGGAATATTAGCAGGGTAAATGCTTGGGGTTATGGGAATAGGGCCTGGCTGGGATTGTGGTTGGTACAAACTCGAGGGGCCGAATGACCTTCATCTGTACTGTCGGGATTCTAGGATCCTTTGCACATTAGTCCCTATTTCTCTGAGAGATTATTAGGTGAGTCTGTAATATAACAATGGAATATATAAACATTGATTTTGTTTTCATTCCCAGCTTGCTGCATTTTTCCTGCAGAGAAAATCTTTTGCTGCCCCTCAATAAAGCACACTCAGTCAATGAGTTTTTGTAGATCATCTAGGACATTTACTCCCTTCTATTTCAAAACTACAAAGAAAGCTGGCTTGCTGCTTTAGAATTAGGTCAGCTGAAGTATTGAATCTATACTCCATTCAAATAACAGCACATGAGAGAGGAAGCAGAGAAGATCATTGAAGTGCTCTGCAGGGACTTGTCTATTGAGGTTGACTCACTGACTAAAGTATGAATATTGAATTATTACAGCTTCAGAAGTTATTAAGCTCGGAGCATTTCCTTTGGCTTCTGCTGCTTCAAAAAACATCTATTTTGCTCCACCAAGCAGAATTGGTTTACTGTTAGGTTTAGGTGTCAAAAAGTAATGCCTGGGAACGTTTGTGATGACTGTCCACCACTTGGAGGAAAAATATCCAGTGATCTATGAATTAGTTTATGATCTGCAAGATTCAGACATGCTATTTTTATACTGCTATGAACTTATAACATTTCTTGAAATGTATCGATACAAAGTCTCGGCTAGATATTTGTTCCAGCTCCTGAAATTAATGGTGGTCACGTTTAATCATCAAACTCTGATTAAGGGATTTTTTAAAAGATCAACAGCATTCTTCATCCTTATGATAACCCAGGTTGTCCAAATGAAATGGCTGATTAAGCATAGGTGCAATTATGATGACACTATTTTCACCATGTATACTAATTTTAGTGGACAATGGGTTACAGAAACTGAACAATACAGGTAAATGTACCTCATGTGCGTATTTATTTAAAATAAATCTACTAAAGAAGTGTTATGGTTCAGGTCAGAAACTCCAAAGTGTTTTATGGAGTCTACCTGGATCATGAATTTTGCATCTTGACGTTGGCTAGGATTAGCATAATATGTTTCACTTCAGGTATGATTCAAATGACCCACTAGGGAGCTTTTATGAAACTAATTTTAAATTAAGAATATAGTTAACATCTTTGGAAAGAAAATTAGCGATAATTTTCATCAAATTACAAACAAAAACAAAACAGCCATGATAATATATAACCCTTAACAAATATATCTAAGATGTTCCAATCAAACCAAAACCTTCCATGGACAAAACCCTTTAAACAAGTTCAACACAGCAAAGCCTAATGCTCAAATGATACTGGAATTGAGTCCAATGAATAAATGGTGCAGTCCTCTCAAAACACTCAGAACAGTCTTAAGTCAGACCAGATTCCCAGACCAGGGAGACTCTCGTCAAGCCACCAACAGCAGATTTTCTACTCCAGGAAGGCAAGACCTTGTTTTCAGATAACCAGCAGAATTTCCAAATAAAACAGGGAGAAGGAGAGGGAGAGACACTGCTTTCAGTCTGATGTTCACTCCCTTCTAAATGAAACACTGCTGCCAGCCAAAAACAGAAAATGAAATCTTGAATTCCCTAGGAAGAAAATAAACCTGACCAGAACCCAGGACCTTCCTCCTAACAATACAGGGACATAAAGCAACCCAGAGTAAAAATAAACAACCCCCATTTAAACCACTTAAGGAGCAATAAAAGGACTCATCATAGCCTGGTAACAATGACATAGCTAAAGCTGCAGAGAGCATGATTTTTTTTAATCTCTTAAAGGTACACTAACATCACATTAAATTAAAATACCATGTTTTTAAATATTTTTTAAAATATTCTTTCATGGGGTGAAGGTGTCACTTGCTAGATTATGATTGTTGTCCATTGTCCTTGAGAAGGTGGTGGTGAGTTGCCTTTTTGAACCACTGCAAACCATATTGTGTAAGTACATCCTCAGTGCTATTAAGAAGTGAGTCCCAAATTTTGGACCCAGCGACATTGAAAGAATGACAATATAGTTCCAAGTCAGGATGGTGTGTAGCTTGAAGGGGAAGGTGGTGGTGCTCCCATGCATCTGGTCCCCTTGACCTTCTAGGTTGTAAGGAGCCTTGGTGAATTGCTGCAGTGCATCTTGTAGGTGGTAAACACTGCTGCCATTTTGCATCAGTGGTGGAGGGAGTGACTGTTTAAGGTAGTGGATGGTGTGCCAGTCAAGTGGGCTGCTTTGTCCAGATGGTGATGAGCTTCTTTCGTGTTGGAGCTGCATTCATCCAAGTCAGCGAAGTGTATTGCATCACACACCTGCCTTGTGCATTATAGATGGTAAATAATCTTTGCGAAGCCAGGGAATGAGTTATTCACCACAGAATTCCCAAACTTTCACCTGCTCTGGTAGCCACAATATTTTTATGGCCATGTGTTTTCCTTTTGCATTTCTATCTTCTTTTGTATACCTTGATTATTGTCCATTTTTCCAACAACCAGACATTTAAAGCACATACTTATAATGTTATGTGAATGTAAATATTGTGATTAATACTCTATGATTGTTACTTTTACTCCCTTTGGAGATACAGTTAGCCACATCTGGATTCTCAATTAGCAATGTGTGGGTAACATATTGGACAACACTGATCATCTCAATTAAACTAAGTGTGAAATTGTTAAAGAGAGATTGCACACAATAATGGGGTCCTGTTTTATAAACAGTGAGTTCCTGTGAGAACCAGACAGCTAAAGAGTTCGCTATAAAGGCTTCCTCATTTATGGAATAAAGTTATTATCCATTGTTTTGTACATAACTCCTCATAGCTTCAGAATGAACAGACACCATTAAAATTGAGATGGAATCCTATATGTTATGGTAGAATAGCTTTCAATAAGCAAGTAAGTGTGATTATCTCAGATTGTTATTTCTTGAATGTTGATCACTTCATAATCTGCATTTCACATCAAAGAATCCCTGCACCACCATATTGTGTGACCGTTATTGCTTTATTATTGAGCCCTTATTACAGATGAATAAGGGCTCAATGAATAATGATTACAGGTCTGAATAAGATATGATTATGTTTCACCTTACCTATCGTTACCATAAATATACCTTATGCCCCATATGATCTTATCTACTGACTTTACGGAAAACAGTATACTGAACAGCTTGGATTTTAAACTAAAAAACTTTTATTTCATATGTAATAGATGAGTGAGCAAAAATTTGGTTATCCACTTAGAAACATTGATTTCCTCTCGCCATGAAAATCATCCTAACAATCTAAAAATCTAGCTGTTCCTCTTAAAGGTTATACATGCTCAGAACACAGCCTTCCATCTTCCCTCTGTGATGAGTGAGACACCTCTGGCTGCATGGGACCCACATTATTCTCCATCACCTCTGTGTGGAAATGATAATGCACTACTCATTGTAAACTGAACCTGATCTTATTTTGGTAGCATAATACAAATTAAAGTAAAATGCATCATGGACCAATTTGAAATCTTAAATATTACAAACTTCTTTAATTCTAAATGTACTTACTGTACTGTCTTCATCGGTGCAAATATTACAATTTTCCTTTCCTCATATGGACTTGCTTTATGCGCATCCTGTACTTGTTGAAACATTGACCTCCACTTATTCCAAACTGTGGCAGATTACCATGCCACATTAAACTCAGTGTTATGCCTCACTTACCTTCCCTGCACCGCACCCCTCAGTGTCACACAGTCCCAACCACTGTCTGTTTGGGTGCCTCAGCGATGTTTCACAAGCAGGAGCTGGTGTAAACCTGGGCAACCAGTCCCTGCTATTCTTCACCTCCTCCACACATTGCGCCTTGGCCTCCTGAGAAATGGCACTGACCCTGAGGTGCAACAATTAGCCAGGACCTGAACTGAATTCAATGAAGATACTCCAGCATTCCACAGAAGTGGAAAAACATTGACCATGTGGGGCGGCTCAGTGGCACAGTGGTTAGCACTGCTGCCACACATTCTCCCAATGTCTGCGTGGGATTCCTCCAGGTGCTCCGGTTTCCTCCCACAATTCAAAGATGTGCAGGTGAGGTGGTCTGGCCATGCTAAATTGCCCCTTAGTGTCCCAAGTTGTGTAGGTTGGATGGATTAGCCACGGTAAATATGTGGGGTTACGGGGATAGGGTGGGGGAAGAGGGTTTGGGTAAGATATTCTGTCAGAGAGTAAATGCAAATGGCCTCTTCTGCACTGTAGGGATTCTATGTATGATTTGTTCAGTAGCTTCATTTCAGTGGATGAATTATTGAAGATGTCCATAAACTCAACTGTTATTCACATTCAAATGACCAAAGTAATTTACCATTGGATTCCAAGTAGTTTCCTTTCACGTGTAAAATTATTTGTTCACAATTTATTGCCAAAGTTCAACGACGTTCTTTCACCAACACTGTCTAGTTCCTCATCAGTCCAGAGTCAAAAATAGTTTGTTTCCTAAAATGGAATGTCTCTATTTCAGCAGGATATGGTTGTCTTAATAATGCATTAAACACATCTTGTGTTTGATGTGAAACTGTGATACAGACACCTGGTGCAAAAAGTTCTTTCAAACAAATCCTACAATACAACAGATTAAATTGAATAATTGCCTGTAAATTGTCAAACTGACACCCTAGAACGTATTAAATTCTTGAATGGGTCAATCTTGCTTTTGGAGAAAATTATCCATTAGATTCCATTTCTGACATTGCCTTCTCCAAAAAGGTACTATAATCAAAACACCATCGGTAGCGATAGCTCTGATCACTATCATAAAATCTTAAACACATACTTTCTGATTGCAAAAGCATTAATCCTACACAAAGCATTTTTTCATTCTATATTGAGAAATTTAGCAAGTATGGCTAGGATGGCAAGTCAACAGTGCCTCCACATCTGCCCCACACCCCTTCCCCACTATCTGGAGAGTTGGGGCAAATTCACCTGTGCCAGTGCTGTAAGTCACAACTGTTTTTTTATATGGAACAGGCAGTCAACTGTCATGGCCTCTGCCCTTCTGCGATAGGATATCCTGCCTCCAAGAGCTACTGACCAATCAGAGCATTGGCAGCACTTCAGTGTCAGCAGTGCTACCAGCAGCACTGCTGCTGAGACTGCAACAACCTCCAGATCAGCCACCTGGTAAAAGGGGTTTGAGACTCACTGTGGCTTTATCAGGTTAAGGGTTTGAGGTTGATCACAAGAGAAGGGGGATTACTTCCGAGCGGGGGACAGGCTTGCCCCGGGGGGTTCCTCTGTGGGTCAGAGGATGCCTGATTACAAGGGTCCTCATCACTAAGTGAGTCCACAAGGAGGGTCCCAGGTTTTACTGGGCAGTCTCCTCACATGGCGAGGTCCCCATCCTGTTGGTTACAGGAAGAGAGCCTTATATGACCATTAAATAGTCACCTAAGGTATCCTCAAGTGGGCCTAGAGACAGCAGGTCATCCGCCATCCACCTCGCCACTGGTAAAATTCTAGCAGTGATAGGCACAACACTCCTCTACCTTGCATCCCACCCAAATTTGTATTCCCTCCCTCCTCAGCTCTCGCCCATTTCCATCTTGTAAACTCCTGCCTATGGGCGATTACAGATTGGTTGAGTGGCCAAAGAAGATATTGCTGATATGTCAAGCCAAAGAGGACTCGTTGCAATTTGTGCCTGAATGACATAACCTCAAGCTTTGCAGCAGTTCAGCTACCCACTCCTTATTTAGGGAACAGCTAGCATCCCAAGAAGTGTAGGGATTGATAACAGAGGGGAGAATATAGAATATGGGATAAAAATGTGATTTAGATTGTCACAAGCATTGTTACAGAGTTCAATTTTACAAACAATCTGCCTCACTGGGTCAACCTATCACTGTATGCGTGTGGGTGACATACATACAAATATAAAAGTCTCATCCTTTTTATGTTTTGTTTTTCACTGGATCAGTCTTCTGATTTCACGGCCTCACCCGTTCTGAAACTGTAAAATCCCACCCGAGATCAACGGGCCTTCCCATTATCTGCCCCGAGCCTGCTCCGATTCCCATGGCGGGCTCGGTGTTGTCTCTGTGGGAGAAATGTGCAATGTCTGTTTTACAAAGCATGAAATTCCATATGTTCATTCACACAAATGATGAATAATTATTCTGCCTGTCAGCAGCTTAATGGAAACCTGCGATATCATGATGCAGGTTATGGCCACAGGCTTGCACTTAATAACTAATTAGTGCAAATGGTTTTAATTTAAACCTTCTCTTGAAATACAAAGAACAATTTCATCAAGTGCACGTGCACAAGATTCTTTCTTTAACCCTGCTAAATCTAAAGCTACAAACCTTGCAGTTTCAGTGACTGTCAGGATTGAGTGGAAATTTTTCATGTTTTAACTAAGTTTCAATTCAGATGGGAGACATGGTGAGCTGCCCTCAGCTCCATTACCAGCTTTCCCCGCCATATCTTTTAAAACTTTGTTAAAAATCATGCTGACGACGAGTCCTAAGACGTCATGCTGGCAGGGTGGGTTCTGAATGAAATCACCCCACCAGCAACCTCAGAATTCAAAAGACCACCCCCAATGAACATGGGGAACAGCTCTTCCCACCCCGAGTGCCAGGGCACTGCCACCAGGCACTGTCCCCTCGCACAGCTCCTGGCACTGTCCTCCCCCTGGCGCTGTGCCATGTCGGGGCAGTGCCAGGCTTCAGTGCTATGGGACACTGCTGGAGGGCAGTGCCTGGGCACTGCCAGGGTACTGCCCAGGCATAGGCCTATTCCCCCTGGAGGCTGTACTTGCCTGTGCACTGCCAACGGATTCTCTTTGCCATGTCCCCATTTGTCAGGACCTGTTGTAAACCCTGTCGATGTGACGTCACATTGGCGGGGACGGATTCTCTAATGTGGGGAGATAATACAGCAGGAAAGCCCACTAATGAGATGATAATTGGGTTCCCGAATTTTTATGGTGGGAACCCTATTATGTTATTCATGAGGGACGGGGACAGTCAGAACGTGATATCCTGCCGGCATAAACATCATCCTGGGATGTCAATTGGACTCACTACCCCCACCAGTTTTCCCACCCACCAAAAGCGGGAGCAGAGAATCCCATCCAATATACCAAAGGAATGAATGAAACAGAAGCAAAATACTGTGAATCTTGGAATTCTGAAATATTGGAAGCACTCCACTGGTTAGGCTAACAGCTGAAGGAACAACTGAATTGCCTTGAAGACTTAATTACTTATAGTAATAGTTAAAGGGAGAAATTTAATGCTGAGGTTTTCCAGTATTTTCTGATTTTGTGGGAGAAATTTAACGTGCTGAAAACGTTTGCGAAGTAGACATGCAATGATGTTGGTGAGAAACCAGAGATAAAATCGAAGCATCAATTGAAAAAAACTGGTGAGATGTAGTTACCAATCAGGCACCCAGATGCAATTGGTTGGTTGCACTTGAGGGATTTTGACTGGCTTGATGAGCATTCTGTTAGTGGAGGGCGAGGGAGTAAGAGGTGAAGCCAGCATTGTGGTGTGAACGGCATTGGTGTGCTGTACTTTTGCTGAGTGGGTAAAAACATTTAGCACCAACTGGCTCCACAGAAATGTAACATTGAAGGACCATTTGTTAGGCCACTCAAGAACTGGTATAACCAATGGAACTCCCACTGTGTAAACTCCTTCTATCTGTATTCGGACATTGCATCAAAGTCCTTCAACAGGACTGATCTTGACAATCTATTCACATATGCAAGGTGCCTAATGGCTCATTCAGGTGGGAATGCTGGACATCAAAAAGCCATATTCTTTGAATATGGTGACAAGTGCACTTACAGGACAGATCACAATCTTGAAATTCATCAGTCTATCAAATTTGCAGTCAGAGGCGGATGAATGGCACCAACCACCATTATATCTAAGCCGATCCACAAATTTCCATTGGGCTTTGTGAAAGAATTTGTGTTAAGAAATATGTTCATAATGCAGGAATATAAGGTTAAACAAGTTATTTCTTTGTAAAACTCACAAAGTTTATTCGTTTTCGAAAACAGGTCAAAAAAACTCAGAAGATGAGTTGAAGCTGAACCCTTTTCACAGTAATGTGAATTCACTGATAAGAGCACACACACCAAAACAATGTGCTGGCTTTTTGCAGAATCAGGGAAATTCCATGGACCTTTACAAATGACTGACAGGGCCTGATTCCAGTATTCCTCACACTCCTAATTTTCATCAGCGTGGGATAAGTGTGAAGGCAGGTTCAGTTCATGAGCATGTACCTGGCACATCTGACCTGACCGGCTCCATTGCAGAGATAGGCATCTCTGATCCCTCTGCAGTTTTCATGGAGTCAGGGCATCTTTTCAATGGTCTCCGAGGTGTCCTAAACCATAGTCTGGATGAGCCAACCTTTTGGAACCCATACCTCCTATGCCAACCTATGCCCCTGCACCTGCCCATTTATCCAGTACACACTTTGTAGAGAACCAATAAACTCTACAGTAACAATGTCATGTATGAAAACAGATCTCCCAAGGGAAGTGTGTTCAGGAGCAGATAGATCATGATTCCTTAGAGATTGCAGGGGAAAGAATTGTGTGGTGATAGTTATCTCAGGGGAAGGGATCACGATGGGGAGAGGGTTATGAATGGGACTGATTGTGGGATGTAGGGATCATACAGAGAGAAACTGCAGAATTGGAGATTGCGGGGAAGGATCGTGAGGGTGTAGAGATTGAGGGGCATGATTATGGGGTTGGGGGGGGAAGATTGTTGGGGAAGAGATCACCAAGAAACTTTCATATAAAAAACTCCCTTTACTACAACCTTATAAAAATGCCAATCAAATAGCCCATTAAAGTATAAGTGGCAGAAACAGCAAGCACTTGACATCTCTTTATCTTGTGTAAATGAAGATTCAGCATTTGAGAAATAGATCGAAGGGAGAAATATGTCAGTTAAGCAATATTTTTCCTTGGGCACAGCTATCTCAACCAAGAATGCATAATGATGCTTCATAATTTCAAAGAAAGTTAACCATGTCTTCACATCATCATGAACAACATTTGAGAATGGATGGGACAGAGTTGGCAGGATTAATTAATAAAAATGGGAAACCTGATGTGAACCTTCCCCAAGAATGCCTACTTCCATTTTGCTACTGGGACTTGATGGTTTGAGTTATAAGGAGAAGCTGGGATAGATGGACTATTTTCCCCTGGAGCGTAGGAGGTTTAGCAGTGATCTTATAGAGGTCTATAAAATAATGACGGGCATGGATGAGATAGACAGTCAACATCTTTTCCCAAAGGTAGGGGAGTCTAAAACTAGAGGACATAGGTTTAAGGTGAGAGGGGAGAGAAACAAAAGGATGCAGAGGGGCAGTTTTTTCACTCAGAGGGTGGTGTTTGGAATGAGCTGCCAGAGTTAGTAGTAGAAACAGGCACAACTTTATCATTTAAAAAGCATTTAGACAGTTATATGGGTAAGATGGGTATAGAGGGATATGGGCCAAATGTGGTTAAAAACTGGGCGGCATGGACAAGTTGAGCCAAAGGGCCTGTTTCCATGCTGTAAACCTCTATGACTCTAAGCATGCCTACTTTCATTTTAATATTCAAGTAAACTTCACAAGAGACAGTTTGGTAAATATAATATTTACATCAGGCTCCCTATCTTGAATTCCGTCAGCATTTTGGATGGAACCACTCCAAAATGGGTTGTCTTGGTTTTGGAAATCCAGTGGTTACCAGCTCCAGTAAGCAAGTGTTTTTTCTACACTGCTTATGGACCAGGTGGAACAAGAGCAACATCTTCTCTCCCCTTAAGCAAATTTGCTGTGATCTGCATTTCTATGCTTGGCTGACACACCCTCATAATCTCTATCTCTCCTTTAGTACACTCTGATCTCTTCCTCCCACCAATCTAGCAACCCCGCCACCCCCTGTGATTTCTTCCCCAACTATCTCTCTCACCATAATTTCTCCCACCCAAAATCTTGCCCCCACAACCTCTACCCCCACCCCATGATCCTTCCCCACAATCTCCAATTCTTGGAATCATAGAATCCTAAAATTCTAGATGTCTCCCCTATGATCCTTGCATCCCACAATCACTTGCATTCACAATCCCTCTCTCTATGATTTTTCCCCATCGTGATCCCTTGTCCATAGACCACTATCACAACACAATCTCTCCCATTGCAATCTCTAAGTAATCATGATCTATCTGCTCCTGAGCACGCTTCCCATGGGATCTTTGCACCCTGCAATCTCTCCTTCCCCAGGCAATCCCTAACCCTCATGATCTCTTCCCTTGCAGTAACTGCATTCCATATCCTTCACAGCTCCTTCCCTGATCGTTTCCTTCTACGATCTTGATTTCCTGTAATTTCTTCTCTTACTATGATCTCTGCACTATTCTCCGCTGATCACAAACCCCCATCATCTCTCCCACCCTTTGATCTCTCTCTCTCCCTCTCTCCACATGATTTCTATCCTTGTGATCTCTCCCTCCTTCTGATCTCTATTCCCTATGATCTCTATTTCCAATATTCTGCTCTCCAGGGTCTCTCCTGTGACTGTTGCTACTACGGAAATCTCCAGCCTCATCACAATTTTTACCTTGTGTCATCTCTCCATCCGTATAATTTCTCCCTCCACCACCCTTCTCTCTATAATCTCTATCTTGTTGATCTCTACCAACAGGATCTCTCCCTTATCTCTCCTCCCATTGTGGTTACCAGATTCCCCTCCCCACGAGCTCTCTCTTTATCAACTCAATAAATCTGTTTCATTAGGACTGAATACCAGTTACAGTCAACTGCTTATCCATTTAAGACATCTTAGTCTTCAACAATTTAATGCCTGTACTAACCCAGGGATTTTGTCAATTCTTTATACAATTTATTAAGGTCCACTGTATATTCTTCCATGGAATGATCTTCTATTTTCTGAACTCAATCCAATTTTGACCATGTCTTACAGACAGTTAACAAATTATCTTTCTCATTGATTTGATTTGACTTCTCGTAGGAAGTGATAAAGCCAGTGCCTTGTTTTTGTTTTTTGGTTAGGGCATAACCCATGTCTACATTTCAACTTCATTCTGCCACTGGTCATGTGGCTCAGACTCTGAGAACATTGGAGGATGAACATACTCAAGTAATTCACTTTTACTTTCGGCCATTTCCACAACGGATTCTAGTTTGCTGCCTGAAAAGTTATTTTCTTAATTTCCAAACTTTAACTTCCAGCATTAATTTTCTCTGTCATGTTTTATTCCAGAAATCCAGCTGGTGAAGGATGGAACTAGAGCCAATCTTTATGCACTTTATAAGCATTTATTTGCAGATTACATATTGCAAGCATGCACCTCCTAGCCCCAAACACCACAGTTTCAGTCTGTGCCAATTTATAGAGGAACAAGGGAATGCCCACCACCTGCATTAAATTAAAGAAAATTGACATGCTATTAACAACAAGTTCCTCTCATTCAAAAAGGGTGGAGGAAGCCGATTTAAGAGTAACTTTTTGAAAGGGCACTAGATAAATATCTGAAAAGAATTTTGCAGGACTATGGGGAAAGAACAGGGGAGTGGGACTAAAGTGAGAGGTCTTTCAAATAATGCAATAACATGGGCCACATCCTGAGTTTCAACCTCCAACGCAGTTGCACCACATGATCCAGCAAACTCTCAGCAAGAGGAAACCCACGCCTGCTCCTTCTACCACAAAGCCCTGAATCTATCTACCCACTGGCTGTTGGGGATCATTCTCATGGGTCACCAGCTCCAGCTTCCTGCCAACAGGTTTGAGCATTTTAACCAACAGGTTATAGATTATAATTAACAGATTATAACCAACAGTCCAAAGATGTTAGGGTTAGGTTGATTGGCCATGCTAAAAATTGCCCTTAGTGTCCTGAGATGCGTAGGTTAGAGGGATTACTGGGTAAATATGTAGGGATATGGGGGTAGGGCCTGGGTGGGATTGTGGTCGGTGCAGACTCGATGGGCCGAATGGCCTCTTTCTGTACTGTAGGGTTTCTATGATTAATCAATTTGAATGCTAATCATCAGCACTGTGATGTGTTTTATGGCTGTCTTTAGTGAATTGTGCATGTTAATGATGTTCTCCAAAGAATCTCAAAGGAGAAAGAAAGCTCTCGTCAAAAAAATTGGGAATCCAGATTTCCTGATTTCCTCATGGTTCTCTAGCATCTACAATAGTGCCACTATCTGTTCGAATTGTTACCATTTTATGACCTACAATAAAAAAGCATTGAAATTGCTAAATCTTGTGGACAAATTTTCAGAAAATCAATTTTTAGTTGTTGTTTTACTTCATTTCACTGCAGGGATACACCTCACTACCCGACACATTGGATATAGTCTGTGTTCCTTGAAAAGATAGAACTTTTTTGTCGTTTTGACAACACCAGACATTTTGGATGGTAGCATGCAGTTCCATATATTTAATTCATTAGAAAAAATAATGACATTGACCTTAAAGCTACTCAAGATATTGAAAATCAGTCAAAACAAAAAGAAGATAAAACCTGCATTCATAGATCAAATTTCACAACTTCAGGATTCCCAGAGTTATTTTACAGGCAATTAAGCACTTTTGAAGTTTGGTCATTGTTGCCATGATGGCCAAAGAACCCTAAGCATAGCTTGGTAAAATGCCTTGTTCAAAAAAATATTGATACTTACTTAACCCAGTGCTCAGGTCAAAAGAATACAGGAGCAGTATAATCCAAACTATTTGGAATTTCTCGTGCATTTTTGCAGATTTCTTCCATAATTTGTGATTTATTATCACAAAACAAGTTTTGTACAAAATCAGATTATCTTCTTTCAGAGTTGGCATGCAAGATCTAAGAAAACAACATTCTGTCTAGAAAGTGGGGAATTTAACCTTTAAAAAAAGTGGATTAATTCCATTCTTCCTCTGGGCACTGGAATTAACAGTGAATTTTCAGTACAGATATCTACAGGACAATCAATAATCTGGATTACTGGAAAGTTGGAGCATATTTTTGTATGCTTGCCCAATTGCACAACAGAAAAAATGCTAGGCAGGTGAAAGGTTACTGTGGTCTCATCAATAATATGTTTAAATTAATCTTTGCTGCATTTTTAGTCTATTGGGCACAGTAAGAAGTCTCACAACCCCAGATTAAAGTCCAACAGCCTTATTTGGAATCTCGAGCTTTCGGAGTGCCACCCCTTCATCAGGTGACTCACCTGAAAGTTCGAGATTCCAAATAAACATGTTGGACTTTAACCTGGTGTTGTGAGACTTCTTACTGTGCCCACCTCAGTCCAACACCAGCATTTCCGCATCATAGTCTATTAGGTTCAGCTGTTTACAATGAAATATTGAGAAATTCTAAAGATTGTTTGAATGGTTGGGGTGAGAGGGTGAAGGGTGAGGGGTAATATGTCATTGTGGTTAGGAGAGGGAGGAAGCCTGGGATAGGAGAGGTTTTTTGGGGGGTTTCTTGTCTTGGTCTTGTAAAGGGAAAAAAATACAAGGAGAGCACACTTTAAAATGGCTGCTTGGCACATAGAGTTAACTGGGAAAGAAGCCAAAAAGCAGACGCCGGCTCCCACTTATCAGAAATCACTTTAAATCAAAACCTAACAGACAAGCCATTTCCAAACCACAGACAGTGACTCATAGCAAACAAACACCTCAGGAAGCCAAGCCAAGGGTCAAGACATCTTTTAAGATAAAGAAAACCCGAAACAAAGAGGATAGATTAGCCTTGGGGAGAGCGGGAAAATATGAATGCGAGGAAACCAATTAGCACCTGAATGAACCGAAACTAACCATTGATAGATACAGACATGAGGAAATGTACCCATTCATAAGAACAATACTATGTTAAATGTCTATATCTGTTTGTACCTGCTTAAACGATGTGATAATGTTCGAATCACCGGTTTACCCATTGTGTAAAGGGTATAAAAATGGACCGCTCCCAACATTCTAGTGAGAAAAGGTGTTCTATGAACTTGTGCCTTATCTCCCGGAGCTCCGTTAAATAAATCGTATTTTCTGAATCTCGAAGTCTGACTACTAGTGGATTTTTCCCACAACAGTCTCCCCTTATAATTCTGGGGAGGTGTGCACCAGTCGACAAACCTACAAACTGGTGTTAAAATCTCCCAGTGGGATCTGAATGATATCATCCATCAACTTCTGAATTTCAAAGAGAACCTCAGCTGCCTCCACAATGCTGGCCAAACTATATCTGTTAAAATAGCATGGGGTACAATTGCAATGGTGAGGGCCATGTTGTCTCTATTATTACCTTCCCCGTCAAACCCATTCCTGTTGGACATGTGGTAATGATTACAATCAGGGTTTAAGAATTTGGTAAATCTGTTTTTTGAGAAGTGGGGAGAAATAAAATACTTTTATTTACTGAAATTTTTGTTTTAAAAAAAAAAAGAGACTCTCACCAACTTTTACAGGTGGACCATAGAAAGCATTCTTTCTGGTTGTATCACAGCTTGGTATGGCTCCTGCTCTGCCCAAGACCGCAAGGAACTACAAAAGGTCATGAATGTAACCCAATCCATCACGCAAACCGGCCTCCCATCCATTGACTCTGTCTGCACTTCCCGCTGCCTCGGCAAAGCAACCAGTGTAATTAAGGACCCCACGTACCCTGGACATTCTCTCTTCCACCTTCTTCCGTCGGGAAAAAGATACAAAAGTCTGAGGTCACATACCAATCGACTCAAGAACAGCTTCTTCCCTGCTGCTGTCAGACTTTTGAATGGACTTGCCTTGCATTAAGTTGATCTTTCTCTACACCCTCGCTATGACTGTAACACTACATTCTGAACTCTCTTGTTTCCTTCTCTATGAACGGTATGCTTTGTCTGTATAGCGCGCAAGAAACAATACTTTTCACTATGTTAATACATGTGACAATAATAAATCAAATCAAAGAAATATTTACAAAATACTTCTTTCAAATAATGATCAGTGCTTCTTTAATATAGTTGAGGGGCCGCCTGCTTTTATTCATATTTTTCTTAAATCAGTGTCATCTCCCTTATCCTGCCCCTTTCCAAAAGATGTACATTTTTGTCATGTGTTAAAACGTGCCCATTTTCTTTGCTTGTCCTGTTGCTGACCCATTATAGTGATATAGCTATCGTATCATCTTGACCTCACTGTCTTCCATTGCCAGTCCTTCATATTGTTTTCCTTTTTATGGGAATTCTGTAAATCAAATTTTATATTTATTACATAAGATTACGGTCCTTTTCCAGAATTTTTCTCAACCGGTCAACACCTCAATAAGTGTTTGTCAGTGTAAACCATTAATCTGTTCAGGTTTCATCACAAAGATCTACACAACTCGGTGAAGAAAAATAAAAGAAAAATATCTATAATAGCGTATTTTACAACGCAGGACATCCCAAAGTGCTATACAACTAACAAAGTACTTTTGAAGTGGAGTCACCATTGTAATGTGAGATGTGAATCGCTTAATTTGCACACAGCAAGCTCCCGGAAAAAGCAACGTAGAATGGTTTTATTATGTTGATTGAGAAATTAGTATTAGTCAGGTCACTAGGGATAACTCCTTCTCTGAAGAAGTGCCACAGGATCTTTTACATCCCCCTGAGAGGACAGACAAGGCCTTAGCTTGACATCTCATCCAAAAGATGACACATCTGACAGTGTAGCATTCCCTCAGTACTGTCCTACAGTGGCAGCTTTGATGTTGTGCTCAAATGGTGCAGTGGGACTTGAACCCACAACCTCCCAATTCATATGAGAATCACCAATCAAACAACAACTGACATATGTGCAGACCTCATACATTACACAAAATAATAGCTAGAATAAAGGATGTTTCTGGAATTCCTAGCTAATTTTGCATTTGTGTGTGCAAGAGTGACACAGCCAGTTGGCCAAAGATTTAATTCAGTAACATCTTTGTCCTATAGATATCCTAGTAGAATGTTTCAGCAATCTGTATTCTATATCTACTAATGATAAGTTGTAAAGTGAAGAGGGTTTTTCAATTGTTTTGTTTGCTTTGTAGATTAAACCTTGCAAAGGTTGTGGGGTTGAGACAAGAAACCAGTTCCATACTTAGCAAGATAAATAAAGCATGAGAGAAGACACATGTCAATTAAAGTCAAACAGGTCAGCAAATAGAAACATTTCATAAATTTTCATAGTTTTTGGTGAGTTCAACATCACATGTTGAAAGCCAAGAAGTACCAAGCTGATGAATTTAGGTATTCATGTGGAGCAATTTGTGTGAAGCTTGCAATGCCTTTCTAATTAACATAACCATCAACTGTGATCTACAACACCTTGTTCTGTTTTAGCAGCAAAAATAATTGTTGTTTAGAAATTTTACATTGGCTCCAAACATTGGCACAGTGGTTAGCACTGCTGCCTCACAGCGCCAGATACCCGGTTCAATACCTTGGGTCACTATCTGTGTGGAGTTTGCATATTCTCCCTGTATCTGCGTGGGTTTCCTCCGGGTGCTCCGGTTTCTCACCACAGTCCAAAGATGTGCAGGTTAGGTGAATTGGTCATGATAAATTCTCCCTCAGTGTACCTGAACAGGCACCGGACCGTGGCGACTATGGGATTTTCGCAGTAACTTCATTGCAGTGTGAATATAAGCATACTTGTGACTAATAAATAAACTTTACTTAAACTTTTAAGAAGGTAAACAGATATGTGAATATTACCCCAGTTCAAGCAATCTAAGTGTTTTGTTCTATAGTCAGGACATTGATCTGCTGTACTAAATCTCACATTATCATTTATCACATGTTGTTGTAGTTCCATTTCACTGCAAATTTAGCAGTTAATGCTCGTTAAAAATCAAGATGTCTGTGAGATACCTTCAATGCCTCAAAACTCATCCTTCGATTAACTATCCTATCTAATTTTGTGTTGAATAACATTGCAACTTTTGTCACTATTGGTTTGCTTGATAGATTATTTCATTTGTCACATTGTAAATATAATTGTTTCTTCTGGTGTTTGTTCCATGTGAAATGCTGATGATGATTGTCGGGGGGTGGGGTTTGGGGGAAATGTCGCAAATGATTGTGGGTGGGGGGGAGGGGTGAGGCCCCGATACCTCCGGGGGGGGGAGTTAATTTTTATTTCTGATCGGAGCGCCCTTTAAACGTGGCAGCCAAATCTCTGTGGAACCTGTTGCCAGATCTAAGAGACACCACCCCGCCAGAGTCAATTATGCCCACTCATTCCTTTTCTTTAAAGGGGCTCAAAATCTGGAGAGAAAACTGGTCTGTGTGAATGGAGAGCTATGCACCAGCTTTCTGATTGAGCCTGACACTTTGCCAAATTATAGTAAGATGGTAGTCGGGAAAATGCTTGAGTCTATTACAGGATAATTAGAAAATGTCAATAGGATTAGACATAAGTTTATGTTTATTTATTAGTGTCAGAGGTAGGCTTACATTAATACTGCAATGAAGTTACTGTGAAAATCCCCTAGTCGCCACACTCTGGCGCCTGTTTGGGTACACTGAGGGAGAATTTAGCATGGCCAATGCACCTAACCAGCACATCTTTCAGACTGTGGGAGGAAACTGGAGCACCCAGAGGAAACCCATGGAGACACGGGGAGAACATGCAGACTCTGCACTGATAGTGACCCAAAATGGGAGTCGAACCCAGGATCCTGGCGCTGTGCTGCCCCAGCAGAAGTTAATGAAAGGGGAATCATGTTTGACATAACTACTGGAGTTTTTGAGGACATAACTAGTAGAATAGGTAAGGGAGAACCAATGGGTGTTATGTATTTGGATTTTCAGAAAGCTTTTGATAAAGTCCCACATAAAAGGTTAGTGGGCAAAATTACACCACATGAGATGGGGGCAATATATTTGCATGGATTGAGAATTGGTTAGCAGACAGGCAAGAGAGTAGGAATAGATGAATATGTTTTAAAGTGACAGGCAATGACTTGTGGGGTCCCACAGGGATCAGTACTTGGACCCCAGCTATTCACAATATACATCAATGATTTGAATGGAGGAACCAAAAGTATTATTTACAGATGACATAAAACCTGGTTAGAATGTGAGTGGTGATGAGGATGTTAAAAGGCTCTAAGGTGATTTAGACAAGTTGATTGAGTGGGCAATTACATGGTAGGTGCAGTATAGCATGGATAAATGTGAAGTTATCCACTTTGGATGGAGAGACAGAATAACTATTATTTAATTGTGATCGATTAGGAAATGTTGATGCACAAAGAGATTTTGGTATCCTTGTACAGCAGTCACTAAAAGCAAGTATGCAAGTACAGCAAGCAATTAGGAAGAAAAATGGTATGTTGGCCTTCATTGCAAGAAGACTTGAGTACAGGAGCAAGGGTGTCTTACTGCAGCTGCACAAGGCCTTGGTATTGAGTGCAATTTTGGTCCCCTTATTTAAGAAAGGATATACTTGCCACAGAGGGAGTGCATCAAAGGTTCACCAGACTGATTGCTGGAATGGCAGGATTGTTGTAAAAGGTAAAATTGGGTCAATTGGGCCTGTATTCACTGAAATTTAGAAGAATCAGAGGGGACCTCATTGAAACATATAAAATTCTCGATGCAGGGATGTTTTTTCCTCTGGCTGCGGCTATCCAGCACAAAGGGTCACAGTCTCAGGTTATTGGGTAGACCATTTAGGACTGAGGTGAGGAGAAAATTGTTCATTTGGAGGCTGATGAGCCTGTGGAATTCCTGTCTACAGAAGGCTGTGGAGTCAAGTCACTGAATATATTTAAGAAGGAAACAGATTTTGAGGCTCTAAAGGTGTCAAGGAGCGTGGGAGAGTATGGGTGTACGGTGTTGAGAATCAGGATCAGCCATGATTGAATAGCAGAGCAGGCTCAAACTGTCCAACTTCTGAATTTGGTTGGACCCAATAGGCTTTGTGCATGCAATCCCCTCAAGAGAGATAGGTGTCAGCCTCTATAAGCTAATCCCTCAGCTGGTGTGATAGCTGTGTGTTTGTTAGTCTAGCTTTAGAATGATTACTGAGACGTTGAAATGTCCAAACAATAACTGGTTTATTATATACAATTAAACTATGTATTGCTGTCCATGACTAGGTGCTACAGTGCTGAAGTCATGAACATTCTTCCTCTCCTCTACTATGTTCTTACATCATCCTTATAGGGGGTGTGATTTACCCAGGAGCATACATTAACTCTTATAAATCCTAAACTAATTCTCTGTCCTCCCAAGACTTTGACCTTTTTTTACATTTATATTTATATAATAGCCCATCTTCTCCTAGTGTCTGACATCTTAGTGTGAAGATACTGTGCATTTAAGAAATGTATTTGTATCATGTTTCTTATGAGGGGACTGTTTTATACTTCAACTCTGATTACGGTGCCGATTGTTTACAACTGGTGTCAGAGATCTTGGGTACCAGTAAGTTTAGGTACTTTTAGTCAACTTGAGTATAAACAGCACTAGACACCATGCATCCAATGCGAGACCTTTAATGACTTGCGCACAAGGAGAACCCCCCTCGCAGATCCCTGCAAGTGGTTCTGATGTTACAGAAAAACAACTTCGCAGTTATAGTCAATTACAGCAAATCAGAAACAAGCAATCTTTCAAATCCTTCATTTGCATACATATTTGCCAATTTATTCCTGGCTTTTCGCCCCTTCTCATTCGATGAAAAATTGACTTCTGCTAATCCTTCATTTCATAACATATCCCCATATATCACCTTTGGTAGTTGTTATGGAAAAATCTGGTCTTGTTCACCCTCTGGTGGAGGTCAAAAAGCAGAATGTTATAGGGCCTATGCAAATGAAGATTAGCCTGTTCATGCTGAAATAGCAGACACTGACTCCTTTGAAGGTCTGCAAACTGATAAACATTTTCACTAGCTGTTACAGAGCTGTTGCATAGAAGGCATGAAACATGGATCTGAACATTTTAATTTTCACACTGACAGTCCATATGCTGAGCATGTGGAAGAATAATTGCTCCTAATTATGGGGGTGTTTGTTTTAATCTGAGTTAATGCAGTTTTGTTATTTTTAGGGTTATCCCCTGGGGTTTCTGAGTAGGGTTTAATTAGGCTGCTTGACAAGAAGAGTCATGTGAATGGGTGGAGCTAGGCTTACAGAGAGACAAGCAGACGGTTGCTGTTTGAATCTGATCGGAGCAGCAGCTCTTTCTCTCTCTCTGCAAATTGAAGCCTGGGACCTGCTAGAAAGTAGGTATCCCTTTCCAGAGGTCTGCAAAAAGCAAGAGGAGTGTTCTCCCCCTGCCCCACCGCCCCCCCCCCTCTCTCTCTCAGGAGTTCTGCTGTTTGAAGGCAGGTCTTTCTCTGAAGCCTACTGTCTGAGAGTCAGAAGACAGGTATCTCTCTGTATTTCCAGAGGTGTTTAAAGGTTTAAGGACTGACAACCTACTTAAACCTGTGTGGTTTTGCTAACTGAATCTGAAGAGGAGTTTGCATCTATGGGGAATATTGCTTAAATTAGAATTAGTAGAGATAGCTAGCAGATAAGAATTATACCTTGTCATGTTTAGTTATTTCAATGGATAAAAGTTATGCTAATTCTTTTTGTTATAGTTAAACTGTATTGTTAAACAAAGTTTGTTTTAATAAAAGCTTCCTAGGGGATCAATAGTATCACACCTGCAGTGAAACACCTTATGCTCACACTAATGCCAAAATCAAAAAAACAGTTGGTGTCTAGGCTAACTTCATAATATACGTTGGGGTTTCCAATCTGGTCCCTAACATTAGATTTAATTGCTGAAATTTTACCACCTCGCCCGCCCGAGGCTCGTAAGATCCTGCCCAAGGCCAATGGAGAATGCCATTCTGCGAGCCTCGCCCACCCTGATTGCAGGGCAGGATGAGGCTCACAAAATGGCATTCTCCATTGGCCTTGGGCGGGATCTTATGAGCCTCAGGCAGGCAAGGCGGTAAAATTCTGGCTAATCTGTCAAGATGCTTCACAACTCTTCCTGATTGTGTTCTTGTCAGACTTGGAAGATCAGGAGTATCTCTTTGAGCTCCTTTTTCTTTATCTGGATGGTCTTCATTGAGAGTTAGAGGTTGGGATTTTCTGCTCCTATTTATGTTGGGCAGGTTTTGGTGATGGGTGTGGAAAATGTCACAAGAAGGTCAAAATCACGTTTCACGATGACGTAAAAGCAAGAAGCAATTGTCCCCTCCCCCCCTCCATCAGTGACAGGTTGTGTTTCCCAATGTAAGGAACCTCATTATAATAAATTAACATATAATTATCAGGCCCAAACACCAGAATTCTCTCCCCATGCCAAAAATTCCATTCATGGCATAGTGATGGCAGAATAAGGTGAAGCACAATTGTTCTTAGAAGATGTGCACCTCGAGAGCAGTACTCCCAGGGGAGCTTGGAGGTGAATTCAGCACTCACGGGAGAGAGATTTGTGCCAGGGTAATGCCAGGGTAGTGCCAGCTTGATGCCAGAGGAGCCAGTGGGTGCCCCTGGGTGACGATGTTTTCCTGGTTTGCTTGCTGTGCGCTGGGTGGCTTTTAACAATGGCGCCTGGATCTTCAAATCTGATTTGATGGTGGGCGTATCAATGGTCACTTGCCAGCAACCCGTGATGGCAATTTATTTCTCTAAGTCCCAGTCTATATGGTGGAAAAAGCCGCCATTACCATTAGCAGCCTGGACACTACTTTTCCCGCCTCACATCAGCCTTACCAATATTGGAGAAAATCTCCTCCATCATATCTTATTCTTTATTAATTTCTGACTCAACATCTTGTTCTTCCAAATGGATGATTTGTCATCTTTGATTAATAGAAATAAGATTCCTCCAGTTGAAGTAAGTACTAAATTAGATTTCTGTCGATTTACATCTCTCTGGGCTATTACCCCTTCTTCCCTTGTTCTGACTTCTGGATCTGATCTTGATCTGTTTCTTCCTTTCTTTAGTGTTCTACTATTCTCAATCACATTTCCCTCCCTCTTTATTTGATTTAGTAGATTTATCCCCCTCTTTGTATTTCACATGCTCCTTATCCTTTCTTCATGAGTTTCCTTTTTTTTTTCAATCCTACTTCTGGAGTGATGACTTCTTCAATCTTGAACTCCTGGATAGATCTGGACTTCTAGCCCGAGAAGGATTTCTTTGGGAGAATGGGAAGATGAGAGGAATCAATCTGAACAATGTCCTGGTTTCCTTCAAAATCCAGCAGACATAGTTTATCAATAAATTCATTTTCTTCCCAAGTAGAAAAGGCAGACATTGTGCAGCTTGGTTCCAAGACTAGGGCTGTGATTCACCCAAATTGGGACTCAGTGCCCATGCCAGTGGGAAAACTGGAGTGTTTCCTGCTGGTGCTGCAGCGATTATCAGATGGGATTCATCCTCCTGAAAGATGTAAATTAATACATCCCGAGAAACCAGCCAACGAACCTGCTTTTCAGAGATCAGGGCACCCTTTTTAAAGGGTGAATTGGACCAATTATATAAATACAGTGGCTACAACGGCAAGTCAGAGGCTGGAAATTCTGTGGTGAGTAACTCACCTCCTGACTCCCAAAGCCTGTCCACTATCTACAAGGCTCAAGCCAAGAGTGTGTTGGAATGCACTCCATTTGTCCGGATGCTTGCTGCAGCAACACTCAAGAATTTTGAGACCATACAGAATAAAGCATCCCACTCGATTGGCACCCTATCCACCACCTTAAACATTCAATCCCTCCACCACTGATATCCCGATTCCCTCCAGCCCCCCAGACAGTCCCGACTATCAGATGGGCAGAGCCAAGGCACTGCCCAGGGGCCTCCGGAGATTCAGTCCCAGGCCCACTAATGAAATGCAAATCGTGATTTCCATATTGAAATCAGCTCCGTGCTGATTTCCACACTGAGCTGATGACGCCAAGAATGCTATTCCTGGAGACTCATGGAGGCCGTGACACCCCGCGCGAAGCCTGCAAAATGCCCCCTGCTGATGTCTCCCTGGCCTGCTGTGCTACCTGAGCAGTGCAGTGGTCTGGGAGAGTCAGATCCTTCGACAGCACCTTCCAAACCTGACCTTTGCCATCTCAAAGGACAAGATCAACAGATGCATGGAAACACCACCACCTGCAAATTCCCCTCCAAGCCACACAACATTCTGACTTGGAACTATATCACTGTTCCTTCACTGTCGTTGGGTGAAATTCCTGGAACTCCCTTCCTTACAGCAATATAAATATACCTACACCACATGAACCCCAGCAGTTCAACAAGGTGTCTCACCACCACCTTCTCAGGGGTAATTAGAGATGGATATAAATGCTGGCCCTACCTAGTGACCCCCACATGCTCAAAAGAACAAATAATAATAATTAAAGGAATTGGTTGTGCTTTGGAGCTTACTGGAAACTGCTAAAACTACATAGGGCATAGTTAGGCCACAACTGAATACTGTGAACAGCTTTGGCCCCCTTACCTAAGGAAAGATACACTGGCATTTGAGGCAGTCCAGAGAAGGCTCAATAGATCAATCCCAGTAAGGAAGGATTTTTTTTACGAGGAGAAGTTGAGTAGATTGGAACTGTACTCATTGGAACTTTGAAGAATAAGAGGTAACCTTATTGAGACATATAAGATACTCCAGCGGCTTGACAGGGTAGATGCTGAAAAGTTATTTCCCCTTGTGGGAGAGTCCAGGACCAGAGGACATAATTTCCGAGTAAGAGGTTGCCCATTTAAAACAGAGAAGAGGAGTAATTTATTCTGTCAGGTAGTGGGGGTGGAATCTGTGAAATTCTTCACTGCAGAGAGCTGTGGAGGTTGGATCATTTGGCTATGTTAAAGGCTGAGGTACAGAGATTTTTAATCAGTAAAGGAATCAAGGGTTATGGGGATAAGGCGGGAAAGTGAAGTTGAGGATTATTATTTCAGATCAGTCCTGATCTCATTTAATGGCAGAGCAGACTGGATGGGGCCAAATGGCTTCTGCCCCTACATCTTACAGTCTTATGAGATTCCAATTCTGACTTTGTACTTATATAAATACGCTTCACAGGCCGGACTTTATCATTTCTGGTTACAGGATCAATTCAGGAATGATAATGAAAACATTTCTTCCATATATTTTTACAGCCCTTGCTTGCATTATCTTGTGTAGGAGGTAAATTTGTTCATTAATACTTTTCCTGTGATTCAAAAACTGTCTTTATTTCCCACATCTGCCAAGATTTCTTCTTTACTGATTTTTTAAAAATGCATTTTTAAATAAATGCATTTTGTGAAGCTTTACTGAAACCTCAAATAAAATATAGCTTTCAAAGTTGGGAGAATAATTTTGACTTTGGTCTGAGGTGTAGAATGGTTGTTAATCTGTTTAGCCACATAGACAAGCTGAGCGAAAGATGAAATTTAGTGCGGAGAAGTGTAAGATAAAATAAAAGGTACATTTTCATAACAGTGCAGAGCACAGGGACCTGGGAGTATTATTGGTACAAATCATTGACAGTGGCAGGTCAGGTTTAGAAAGTGGTTAATTAGACACATGGGATCCTGGGGTTTATGAATAGGGGAATAGAGTACAAAGCAACTTATGATAAATCTGTACATGATACAACTGTTATTGATTTCAATGTTCAAATCTGTAGTGATGGATAATGGGCAGCTGAAGTCAAACTTGCAGTTTTAAGCATTACTGTCTATAGCTTGACGTTAACCTTCTGTTTCTTTAGTTACAATTGTGACATTTATAAGATTGTTAGGGGCAATCTTACCCCCTGTTCATGCCACGCTCTCACTACAGCAAGATCGGAGAATTTTAGTGGCCAGCCAAATCTCCATTCACTATGGCGAGATGGGAAAATCCTGCCGGCATGAACAGTAGTAAGATTCCGGGCGTCATGTTTTAGGACCATATCTTTTGTTTTATAATGTGATATTTTGGGGTTTTGCTTTAAATTTAGGTTCTGCAGCTTACCTGACACTAAGCCCGGGAGGTTAGATTTTCAGAGATCAAAAGAACACTCAGATTGTTTTACAAGGTAGGTGCTCGGAGTCAATGAGCACAGTCTATGAATATATCATAAGTTCCAGAAAAATCATAGAATCATAGAAACCCTACAGTGCAGAAAGAGGCCATTTGGCCCATCGAGTCTGCACCGACCACAATCCCACCCAGGCCCTACCCCCATATCCCTACATATTTATCCCCTAATCCCTAATTTCCTACCTATCTCAGGACACTAAGGGGCAATTTTAGCATGGCCAATCAACCTAACCCGCACATCTTTGGACTGTGGGAGGAAACCGGAGTACCCGGAAGAAACCCACGCAGACACAAGGAGAATGTGCAAACTCCACACAGACAGTGACCCAAGCCGGGAATCGAACCCAGGTCCCTGGAGCCGTGAAGCAGCAGTGCTAACCACTGTGCTACTGTGCCACCCAAAAATGTTACAGGTATTGAGGTATAAACAGTGGGCTGTGAACTATCTTCCACTTCTAATATAAAAGGGAGTTGGAATCAAAAGATAACAAATTTGCATTTCTATTTAGATACATAGAGAGGGACTACAGGGAGATTAGGTCACAGACTTCCCTATAAACCTATGAATATCATAGACAGAGAGCGTGTTTACAATTTCGTCTCTTGTGATCTCCAGCTATCTGAAAGGTAACAAACAAGAAACAGCAGCAGCCAGGCCTGCCCCTTAAGCAGAGAAAATTCTGACTCAATCATTCACCATGCAGAACTCAGGTAAGAATGCATTTTCAAATTGAAGTTTGAGTTTGTGAGGATTTAAAGGAGGCTGGAAGATTTGCCTAGCTTGAAGTCTTGATATGTCATTCTTTCAGCTGTTAACTGGAAGTTTGAATTTCTCCTTATAAGTTAGCAGTCTCTGTGGAGATTGTAACACTTTACAGTACAAATAATTTTACAGCTTTCTAATATATTCTTAAAAACATCAAAGAGGAAAATCATATTTCAATTTTATGTCTCCATTCTAATCCCCATGCCATTAAAATTAGAATTCCTGAAATCTCATTTAATTTCCTCTTATGGTTAGTGGTCTCTTTGCAAACACAATTGGCAGGTCAGATAAATAAATCCTTTACCATAGTCTGATCTGTAATTCAAAATAAATCCAACTTCAACACAAGGCTAAAATACAACACGTAAAAGCAAGAAGTCAGATGGAAAAATATATTTAACAAAATAAATTTACTTTTTCCTAACAGTAGCAGGAACAGAATATAGCTGGTCAAAAATCAAGTACAACATACTGACACTCCTGTTAAGGGACCAAAAAGCAGAAAAGGGGGACAATTTGAGCAGGTATAACGTCAAATTCATAATAAGTAAAAATTGGTAATGAAAGTGGAGGATCAAACATTATCAAATATCACTGGATAGTAAACAAGAAAACAAACCAAAGGGAACAGAACCAACCCATTGAATTCTGCAATATATTTTGTTCTTTTTCCTGATGCATTTGAACTGTCAGTGTTAATACAAATCCAATACCATCTAGCAGGTTAAATCCATTAGTACCACTAGGAGTATGAACTTTTGAGTTTACCATTAGTCGCATTTTGGAAAGCTTTGGAAATAAGTACATTAGAATGTGTCAAGAAATTGGCTCCTTTACATTTCATAGGAGTTCCATCACTGGCCTTTGATGAGCAATTTATTACATTTTTATTTTATTCAGAGAATAATCTGTTGCACCATTACTAGAAGACAGATTTTCTGTACAATTTACCAAAAAAGGAAGGGCATAATCATACTCTCTGGAATACTGTTGGTTTATGGTGTGATAGTTATTTTTCAGTCAAATTGCTTTCAGCATAATAATTAATTAACAGTTAATTACTAGCATCTATAACAAAAGACCAACATTTTTCAACTGTTTCAATAGAGCTGTGCTCTACTAGAATGAGAGAGGGATAGAATTGAGACAAGACCTCTTTTGATGGATATCCAATACATTTTGCATCTGCCAGATGCATGCTTGCTATTCTTGCATGCTATTTAGACTATGCGTACCGTTCATAGAGAAGGAAAGGAGAGTGCAAAAGATAGTGTTACAGTCATAGCTAGGGTGTAGAGAAAGATCAACTTAGTGCGAGGTAGGTCCATTCAGAAGTCTGATGGCAGCAGGGAAGAAGCTGTTCTTGAGTCAGTTGGTACGTGACCTCAGACTTTTGTAACGCTTTCCCAATTGAAGAGAGTATGTCAGAGGTGTATGGGGTCCTTAATTACGCTACCTGCTTCTCCGAGGCAACGGGAAGTGCAAACAGAGTCAATGGATGGGAGGCTGGTTTGAATGCTGGACTGGGCTATATTCACAACCTTTTGTAGCTTCTTGTGGTCTTGGGCAGAGCAGCAGCCATATCAAGTTGTGATATAACCAGAAAGAATGCTTTCTATGGTGTATCTGTAAAAGTTGGTGAGAGTCGTAGCTAACATGCCAAATCTCCTTAGTCTTCTGAGAAAATAGAGGCATTGGTGAGCTTTCTTAACTATGGTGTCGGCATTGGGGGACCAGGACAGGTTATTGATGACCTGAATACCTAAAAACTTGAAGCTCTCGACCATTTCTACTTCATCCCCATTGATGTAGACAGGGGCATGTTCTTCACTTTGCTTCCTGAAGTTGATGACTATCTCCTTTGTTTTGTTGACATTGAGGGAAAAATTATTTTAATCGCACCAGTTCACCAGATTCTCTATCTCATTCCTGTACTCTGTCTCGTCATTGTTTGAGATCCGACCCACTACAATGGTATCATCAGCAAACTTGAAAATCGAGCTGAGGACAATCATAGAGGAGGTGTTGTTGCCTATCCTTACTGATTGTGCTCTGTGGGTTAGGAAGTTCAGGATCCAGTTGCAGAGAGAGGAGCGGAGACCCAGGCCACGGAGTTTGGAGATGGATTTCGTAGGAATAATGGTGTTGAAGGTTGAGCTGTAGTCAATAAATAGGAGTCTGGCATAGGTGTCTTTATTATCTAGGTGTTCCAGGGTTGAGTGCAGGGTCAGGTGCGGTGATAGGTGAACTGTAGTGGATCCAGGCAATCCGGGAGGCTGGAATTGATTCATGCCATGACTAGCCTTTTGAAGCACTTCATAATGATGGATATCAGAGCCACCGGACGATAATTATTAAGGCATGCTGCTTCAAAGTAAGCATCAAGTGAAAGAGACCTATACATGCCATTGGTGCTTTTGCAGGTCCTTCTTTGAATGGAAATCACGATATATTCTTCCAAAGTTGAAGTTGAGAATTTGTGGTATGCTTTTTTCTAAGCTACATATGTGCAGACCTCATACATTACACAAAATAATAGCTAGAATGAAGGGTGTTTCTGGAATTCCTAGCTAATTTTGTATTTGTGTGTGCAAAAGTGACAGCCAGTTGGCCAAAGATTTAATTCAGTAATATCTTTGTCCTATAGATATCCTAGATACCACTCAGGCCAATGGCTGCAACTCTTCACAGATTTGAAATCAAGAATGGGGTGAAACAGGGCTGTTTCTTAGCCTCTACTATGTTTTTCTCTCTCTCTCTCTCTCTCCTCTTGCTCTATGCTTTCCCTGAATGGAGTTGCCATCCATACATGATCAGACAAGAAACTCCTCAACCTATCAAGTCTGAGAGCCAAGACAAAGTGCAACATGTTCGGACCAGAGAACCTCTATATGTTGAAGATGCTGCACTAGTTTGCCCAGACAGTTGCTCATTAAACAAAGAAAGCTGTGCTGGCTTGGGCATGTGCACAGGATAGACGATGGCTGTTTCCTCAAGGATACACTGCATGGGGGGAATAGCCCATGCTAAGTGGTCAGCAGGGTGCCTAAAGCTCTGATTCAAGGATGCTATCAAAAGGGACATGAAAGCCCTTAACATCAATCACGACAAGTGGGAAACCCTAGCTGGCAATGGATGCAAGTGGTGATACCAGCTGTGGGCAGGAATTCATGCAGATGTTCCAAAGTAGACTTCAGCCCTGTAAACAAGGCATTAGCAGAGATCATTCCACATCATTAGCAAGGGCTCACTTTCATGCGTGACACTTGTGGCAGGCTTTGCCTTTCTAGAATCAGCTTATTCAGCCATCAAAAGAAATGCAGCATGATCTCATCTGACCTCGCCAAAATACTGAAGCAGCATTTCCCATCAACTCATCCTATCAATGGAAGGATGCCAAAAAAACACTTTCCACAAAAAAACACTTACTTTGGGCTAACTATTTCACATGTTTGGTTGCGGAAGCATCTAAGAAAGATTGACTGGCAGCATCTCCACTTTACCTGATAGAAAGTAGACTCACGTAGTGAGCAGATTAATAAGGCAGCAGTATTAATGTACTAACCTACACTCAGTCAATCTTCATTGTTACAAGAATGTGCTGTTCTCAACTGTTAAGAAACACGAGTTTGTAATGCACCAAAAATGTTTCTGGCCTTCAGGAACTCTTGCAAAACTCAAAGCAAAATATAGGGGTAGGGTTGATGGAAGAACTTTAGATACCTGTGGTCAGTGTATTTATTCATATTATTGAGATGCAGCTGGACACTGAATCTTCCTTTTCAGAGGTAGACCTTAGAGAAGTATTGCAGGATTTCTTTATTGTTAGTTGTTTTAAAAACCTTGAATATTAAATTGTTTTATAATTTTGCTGCTGTACATCCTGCATTTTCTCCTACATATTTTTTTGAGAATGGCACCTTTTTCCAAAGAATCGACTGGTCGTGGGGTCAGGATGAATGACCACAGTAAAAGCAAACATGTTTTATGATTATGTAATTTAATACCCCCCACATCACCGTTGGCGAGTTTGGAAGTGGGTGAATGTGTCATTTAATGGGTGCATTTAATGGGCAAGAGGGTGCAGAGTGGGTACCCCATCACCTTGTTATCTCTGTCTGATTAAATTGTAGTGGGGGAAGGCTAATAGATGACCTTCCCAACTGGATGCTAATATGTGCCTATACAGGAAGCGCAGACGGGCTCTCAGGGAAGTCCTGGGAACGGGAGATTTCCTGGGCATCAGGAACAGAGGCAGTAGACAGTAGTGGGGACAGAAGAGGTGGGGGGGGGGTGGATGCTGTATGTATGGGTGAGTGCTGCTGAGAGCCAACCTTGCCCTTTCTTCCAACACCACTTCATGCCCCTCACTTAGCCATCAACCCCCTTCCCGCTGACCCCATCCTGCCTGTACTCAACTCTGGCCTTGGTCCCTCGGTGACCCTAGGCCTCTGGTGGTTACCTTGCTGGCAGATGCCACCTGTTCTGATGGCATTGATGGGTAATGGAAAGCTGTTGGCCTCTAGTTGGCTGGCAGCTCTCAGGGGAGGGGATTGCAGCCCCTGGGATCCTAAATAATAGATAAAGGCCAATATTGACCACGGAAGTGCCTAATGGTCACTTAGAATGATGGGTCTTCCCCAACAGAGACAATGTGGGTCTCTCATGCACCATTAGGTCAGTGTATGAGACATCCATCAGTTGAATTAAATTCCTCCCTAAGTGTCAGTATTGCTCAGTTGGTAGCACATGTCTCTGAATCAAAAGATCACGGCTTCAAGTTTCACTCCAATACTTGAGCACAGAATTCAAAGCTAACACATTGGTGCAGTACTGATTAGATCTGATTTGATTTGATTTATTATTGTCACATGTATTTGCATACAGTGAAAAGTATTGTTTCTTGCGCGCTGTACAGACAAAGCATACCATTCATAGAGAAGGAGAATTAGAAGATATGCTGGGCACAGCATGCAAGAAGTCACCTCGCTCCAGCGCCATCTTGAAAAAAAAGGAGGGAGTGCTGGAGTACCACAGGTGCCATTTTTCAGGTGAGATGTTAAACTGAGGCACTGTCATGCTCTCTCGGGTGGGTGTAAAAGATTCCAAAGCTCCATTTTGAACAAAAGAGGTATTATCCCCAATGTCCTATTTATCCCTCTCTCAATAGCAGAAAATACAGTTTATCTGGTCATTATCGTATTACTGTTTGCAGGAGCTTGCTGCGCCCAAATTGACAGCAGTGTCTCCTACATTTTACATTGTTTTTTCTTGATAACTTGGATATTTGTTTCATGGACTTTTAAGCTTGGAAATGTAGGCTTTACTGCTTAATGTGATTACAATTTTACTTTCAATCTTAAAACAATAAATCAGTGATGAATTGTGCTAAAAGTTGACATGAGTGAGTGACGATGTAGCCATCTGCTTGGTTTGTGATGTCCATTTTGTACTAAACAGTTCTCCTGTTTATTATAGAAAAAAAGACAATGAATGTATTTCATTGGTTGTAAAGTGCTTTGGGATGTCATGTGATCATGATTAGTGCTACAAAATACACATTTTTCTTTTCTAATTTTAAATTTGGATTCTGCAAATACCATTTTTTTTGAAGATTATGTGAACTGTTGAACTTGGGAATCTTACTTAAGAAAGTTAATAATACGGAGATAAAAGTTAACAGTGGTATAGTTTTCACACCTCCACCAGTTTGAATTTCTGATGCCATTAGCTACCAGCTTCAACATGATAAACAAAAACTCTATTTTAAATTATATGATTTTGATATAAATATTGCATTCCCCTTCATGATTACGTGTTAATATTTTATGAGGTGACACCAAACCTCGACATCCTAGCTTAGAAATGTATGGCCATTCTCAACTGGGGAGAGTCTCTTTTGGTGCTGCAATCCCACCGTTGCAGATATTATTGTGATCCATCTTCATCTTTGCCATCATTTTCAGTTCTTTCCTGAAGTTGTGTGTTTTTGTTCTTTTTTAACATTCCAATTGATGCACCATCAATCGATCAAAGACTAGTTTGTATGCAAGAACAAATAGGCTTTTATTAGCAAAAGACTTGGAGCACACGCATGCCGATGAATTGGTCCAGACTGAGGCAGGGGGGTGGGGAGCAGTCGCCTTTATACCTGGACCAG